>NC_069503.1:806881868-807181868 GCF_027579735.1 Bombina bombina
CCCCTCATACACAATCCTTATATTTCTCTGCAAATTTCTGTCTATTTTTGTCTTTCCAACTCAGCACTGCCTCTTTCTGCAAGACTAGGTAATAAACCCAATGGAAAACCACTCCCATTGACCATGCATATATATATACACATGCAGTGCTTCTAGCAGCCAGCCAGCCTTCCCAGCTCTCCTCCCCTCTACAGTGAAGACAGGATCCACCCCCTCAGACAAGGATGCACCCACTGTATATGCCTGCGTGCTGAGCCTGGCATCGGCAGAGAGAGAGGACAGTGCATGCTGGGCTTCCCTAGTCTTCCTCCAGAGCTAGTGGAGGGGCGTGCTGTTTGCTACTGCCTCCTCCCCTGCAGTAACCCTTGCTGCCTCGGTCCTATGAACAGTGCGTCTCTGCAGGGCTACACTATACCAATGGATTTGTACTTTTAATCTCACCTACACCCGCCATCTGCTGTCCATTTTGAAGAATTACAACTTCTAGTTTAATATTTTTTTCTACAGTGACTTGTTAAAGGGACAGTATACTGTAACTTCTTTTTTTTTTTTTTAAAATGTGTTTACAATTACTTTTTTTTTTTACCAACTGCAGAGTATAAAATGTATTAGAATTTTCTTTTTAAGGCTTATTTGTGTATATTAAATAGACAATTTTGTGTCTTGAAGCCACAACCTAATAAAATGGGTTGAGCTTGTAGGTATAATCAGATATCATTACTTTATCGCATTGTGTACATATAAATGTTTTTTTATCTTATATCTGTCTGTAAACCAATCACCAATACTTAGAGAGAACAATGGAAAATTAACATTTTATTACCTTATCACTAAAACAACTATTTCAAATACCAATATAATGGTAAAGGAAATACTTGTAAACAATTTAATACACCCCAGCAG
Source organism: Bombina bombina (assembly GCF_027579735.1). Lineage (NCBI taxonomy): Eukaryota > Metazoa > Chordata > Amphibia > Anura > Bombinatoridae > Bombina > Bombina bombina. The sequence goes on from NC_069503.1 coordinate 806,882,772, forward strand.
TTAAAGTGGTACTTTGGGATATATATATATATATATATATATATATATATATATATATATATATATATATATATATATATATATATATATATATATATATATATAGTGAGTAGCTGATCAGCCAAGCAAATAGGACCTGGGCCGAACTACCAGCAAGTAAGGGGGCCCACAAATGGCATCTCCACAGATCCTGGTGCATTCCTTAAGCTGGAGTTTTCCATTGCCCTATCAGTAACTAAGCAAGTAAGTGTGGGTTTAGTGGGGGCCCTGGCGGGGGTCTGTCGCTGTGAGGGCCATGGAGTGTGGGGTCTGGCCCTGGAGGTTGGGTACCCTTTCTCTGGACCTTAATGTTGAGGGGCCTGTTGGGGGCAGGTCAGGGAAGCTACCATGTTCATTTGCATAAAATGTAATAGATTTTGGTCAGTGTGAGACAGTCTTCCTGGGGCCTTGATTGGTCTCAGTCTGCCCCTGGTGTGCAGTGGGGTAAGAGTGTGCAGTGGGGGCATGACAGGTCGGGGCCCACCAGCAGGGCTATCATGGCCCGGTACTGGGCCACGGCGCGGCTGTTGACAAACCAGGGGATAGACTGTTCCTTTAAAGGGACATGAAAGTCCAAATTAAACTTTTATGATTCAGAAAGAGCATGCCATTTTCAATGTACTTCTATTATCAAATATACTTTGTTCTGTTAGTATCCTTTGTTAAAAATCTTACCTGGGGGGCTCAGGGACAGCAATGCATTACTGAGAGCTAGCTGGTAATAAGTGGCTACACATGTATGCCTCTAGTCATGCTTAGCTAGCTGACAGTACTACATTGCTACTCTGAAGCTGGCTTTATATATTTAGCTATTTTTAGGGGTTAAATAAAGTTATATGTAAGCAATAGCGCAACAATAAACAGCTCTCAAATGTTTTTTTCACTTTTATCTCTACACTCTAGAAGTTGTAACATTAAAAAAAACCAGACTCAAAATGTTTCTTTTGTGATTCAGATCATGCAGTTTTAAACAACTTTCCAATTTACATCTATTATAACATTTCCCTAGTTTTCTTGGTATCCTTTGTTTAAAAGCATACCTAGGCTCAGGAGCAGCAATGCACTACTGGGGGTTAACTGCTGATTGGTGGTTGCACATATATGCCTCTTGTCATTGGCTCACCTGATGGGTTCAGCTAGCTTCCAGTAGTGCTGCTCTTTCAACAAAGGATACCAAGAGAATGAAGCAAATTTGATAGAAGTAAAATGGAAAGTTGTTTAAAAACATAATTTATGCTTACCTGATAAATTTATTTCTCTTGTAGTGTATCCAGTCCACGGATCATCCATTACTTGTGGGATATTCTCCTTCCCAACAGGAAGTTGCAAGAGGATCACCCACAGCAGAGCTGCTATATAGCTCCTCCCCTCACTGCCATATCCAGTCATTCGACCGAAACAAGCCGAGAAAGGAGAAACCATAGGGTGCAGTGGTGACTGTAGTTTAATTAAAATTTAGACCTGCCTGAAAAGGACAGGGCAGGCCGTGGACTGGATACACTACAAGAGAAATAAATTTATCAGGTAAGCATAAATTATGTTTTCTCTTGTTAAGTGTATCCAGTCCACGGATCATCCATTACTTGTGGCATACCAATACCAAAGCTAAAGTACACGGATGATGGGAGGGACAAGGCAGGAACTTAAACGGAAGGAACCACTGCCTGTAGAACCTTTCTCCCAAAAACAGCCTCCGAAGAAGCAAAAGTATCAAATTTGTAAAATTTGGAAAAAGTATGAAGCGAAGACCAAGTTGCAGCCTTGCAAATCTGTTCAACAGAGGCCTCATTTTTAAAGGCCCAGGTGGAAGCCACAGCTCTAGTAGAATGAGCTGTAATCCTTTCAGGAGGCTGCTGTCCAGCAGTCTCATAGGCTAAACGGATTATACTCTGAAGCCAAAAAGAAAGAGGTTGCCGAGGCCTTTTGACCTCTCCTCTGTCCAGAGTAAACAACAAACAGGTTAGATGTTTGGTGAAAATCTTTAGTAGCCTGTAAGTAAAACTTCAAGGCACGGACTACGTCTAGATTATGCAAAAGACGTTCCTTCTTTGAAGAAGGATTAGGACATAATGATGGAACAACAATCTCTTGATTGATATTCTTGTTAGAAACCACCTTAGGTAAAAACACAGGTTTTGTACGCAGAACAACTTTATCTGAATGAAAGATCAGATAAGGAGAATCACAATGTAAGGCAGATAACTCCGAGACTCTTCGAGCCGAGGAAATAGCCATCAGAAAAATAACTTTCCATGAAAGAAGTTTGATATCAATAGAATGAAGGGGTTCAAACGGAACCCCTTGAAGAACTTTAAGAACCAAGTTTAAGCTCCATGGAGGAGCAACAGGTTTAAACACAGGCTTAATTCTAACTAAAGCCTGACAAAATGCCTGAACTTCTGGAACTTCTGCCAGACGCTTGTGTAAAAGAATAGACAGAGCAGAAATCTGTCCCTTTAAATAACTAGCTGATAATCCTTTGTCCAAACCCTCTTGGAGGAAGGACAATATCCTAGGAATCCTAACCCTACTCCATGAGTAATTTTTGGATTCACACCAATGAAGATATTTACGCCATATCTTGTGGTAAATTTTCCTGGTGACAGGCTTTCGTGCCTGTATTAAGGTATCAATTACCGACTCGGAGAAGCCACGCTTTGATAGGATCAAGCGTTCAATCTCCATGCAGTCAGTCTCAGAGAAAGTAGATTTGGATGATTGAAAGGACCTTGTATTAGAAGGTCTTGTCTCAGAGGCAGAGTCCATGGTGGAAAGGATGACATGTCCACTAGGTCTGCATACCAGGTCCTGCGTGGCCACGCAGGCGCTATCAATATCACCGATGCTCTCTCCTGTTTGATTTTTACTGTTTAAGGTGAAATCAATACATTTAGTACACATTCTCCTATGGGGCTCCACCATGGCTTTTGGCTTTTAAACATAATGAACAAGTATCCTCTGTTTCAGACATGTTTGTACAGACCAGCAATGAGACTAGCAAGCTTGGAAAACACTTTAAAGCAAGTTAACAAGCAATATAAAAAACATTACTGTGCCTTTAAGAGAAACAAATTTTGACAAAATTTGAAATAACAGTGAAAAAAGGCAGTTACACTAACGAAATTTTTACAGTGTATGTAACAAGTCAGCAGAGCATTGCACCCACTTGCAAATGGATGATTAACCCCTTAATACCAAAAACGGAATAATAAATGACAAAAACGTTTTTAAAACACAGTCACAACAACTGCCACAGTCTACTGTGGTTGTTACCCTCCTCAAACACGACTTTTGAAGCCTTTTGAGCCCTTCAGAGATGTCCTGTATCATGCAGAAGGAAGCTGAGTGTCTCAGTCTGTAATTCTAGCTGCGCAGAAAAGCGCTAAAATAGGCCCCTCCCACTCATATTACAACAGTGGAAAGCCTCAGGAAACTGTTTCTAGGCAAAAATCAAGCCAGCCATGTGTAAAAAAACTAGGCCCCAATAAGTTTTGTCACCAAACATATATTAAAACGATTAACATGCCAGCAAACATTTTATATTCCACTTTTATAAGAGTATGTATCTCTGTTAATAAGCCTGATACCAGTCGCTATCACTGCATTTAAGGCTTAAAGGGACAGTCAACACCAGAATTGTTGTTGTTTTAAAAGATAGATAATCCCTTTATTACCCATTCCCCAGTTTTGCATAACCAACACAGTTATAATAATACACTTTTTACTTCTGTGATTAACTTGTGTCTAAGCATCTTCTGACAGCCCCATGATCACATGACATTTTATTTATTATCTATTGACTTTCATTTTAGCTAATTAGTGCAGTGTCTGCCACAATCCACGGGCGTGCTCACAATGTTATCTATAGGGTTTACCTGAACTAGCTCTCCCCTGCTGTGAAAATCAAATACAAAAGCATGTGATTAGAGGCGGCCTTCAAGGGCTTAGAAATTATCATATGAGCCTTCCTAGGTCTAGCTTTCAATTAAGAATACCAAAAGAACAAAGCAAAATTGGTGATAAAAGTAAATTGGAAAGTTGTTTAAAATTACACGCCCTATTTGAAACATGACAGTTTTTTTTGGACTTGACTGTCCCTTTAACTTACATTAATCCGGTATCAGCAGCATTTTTCTAGCAAATTCCATCCCTAGAAATATGTTAACTGCACATACCTTATTGCAGGAAAACCTGCACGCCATTCCCCCTCTGAAGTTACCTCACTCTTCAGAATATGTGAGAACGGCAGTGGATCTTAGTTACTTCTGCTAAGATCATAGAAATCACAGGCAGATTCTTCTTCTAATGCTGCCTGAGATGAAACAGTACACTCCGGTACCATTTAAAATAAAAAACTTTTGATTGAAGTTAAAAAACTAACTATAATACACCACTCTACTCTTACTACGTCCATCTTTGTTGAGAGTTGCAAGAGAATGACTGGATATGGCAGTGAGGGGAGGAGCTATATAGCAGCTCTGCTGTGGGTTATCCTCTTGCAACTTCCTGTTGGGAAGGAGAATATCCCACAAGTAATGGATGATCCGTGGACTGGATACACTTAACAAGAGAAATTATATACTCTCTCTTAACCCCTTAATTGCTGAGCCATTTCCACCCCTGTGTGGAGTTTTTCAGTGATAAACCCACACATATTATATATTGGGTTTTTTTTTTTAGGAGACCCAGCAGATTCAAACTATACCATTGTTTTAGGTATATATTGTGACAGGTGATAATTCTGAAACAATCTGTGTGAACAAATGCATACGGTTTATCAAAATTGTAATACATATAGTATGTGGGTTTTTTCTTTCTAAATCCTATAGTCAAAAAAGAAGCGGTTATTCTCATATAAAGTAGGGCCTTTGGCTAGGGCCATGAGCCTCTACTCAAATAAATGCACATCTATTCAGGCCAGGTAATAACTATTACCAAAGTGTTACCTGGCTATTAAAACATATAGGGGCTTTATTTAACAAATTGGATTTTGGCCTTTAAAATAAGACATGTGGATCTCTAGGGCTTTTTGATCACGTTACTGGCACATACCAACTCATTACATAAACAGTTGGAAAGGGCAGGCAATTACCTTTCCAACGGTGTGTCTTCGGGGCTAGTACATGTTAAGAGAGCTGAAATCGAGGGGGGTTATAAACTGTTAATCTGTTAGACCTGGAAGTGATGTCATTATGCCCAAACATGGTAACGTTACATCACAGGATTCCCCCGGCTGAGGTCTAACTCAATGCCACGTTATAGACCGCCTAAGACTGTAGGGGGTGCGCGATCAGCTCTGAAAACGGTTCCCCAAGGAGCTGAGTTAGCCCTGCACATTGCATAGTTAATATTGTGTACAGTTCACATAAAATAGAAGAATTGCAGGTGAATTGTATGCAGCATTAACTATGCACTGTACAGGGCTAACTCAGCTGTTCTTACAGAGAGGGTTTGGCCATAGTTAACAAAAGGTTTCAAATCACCTGCAATTCATCTCTTTGTAAATAGAGCCCTAAAGTCTCTTCATTAGATACAGTAATCTAAAAACGGCACTGCTTTTATATATCTAGTTAGCTCCACTGATATTCTATTTTTTTTAATTTAAAGTGATGGTAAATTCACAAAGATGAGATTACTTTTTATAAATTATATTATTACATAAACTGTAGATTGATGCCAAATAATTGTCCAATTTGGATTATGTCTATTAAAATCGTATTTTTCTAATCCTGTCTGTTACCTGCACTCTGGCCGCCTCACTGTGAAAATTTCACTACTGTTAATTTAACTGGCGTATGGTTCATCCAACAGGGGATTCATCATATACCCTATGTAAAATGGAATCCGCACGCTCCCTTGCTTGTAATTCGAAGCTGCATCAAGCGTAAGTTTCACTGCACAAGTGCAGTCTTAGCTACGAACCTAACGCAGCTTGGAGTAAACAGTGAATGTCAACGGAAAGGAAGATTCACTGTTTACTCTAAGCTGCATTAGGATAGTAGCGAAGACTGCACTTGCGCAGTGGAACTACTGCTCGATGCAGCGTTTAATTACAAGCACGGGAGTGTTCGGATACTATTTTGGTGCATCCCCTAATGGATGAACCATACGCCAGTCAAATTAACAGTAGTGAAATTTTGACGGTGAGGCGATCTGAGCACAGGTAACGGAACAGGATTAAAAAATAAGATTTTAATAGAAATAATGCATATTGAACAATTATTTTGGCATCAATATATATGTAATAAAAATAAAAATGTATATAAAGTAATCTCATCCATGTGAATTTTCCTATCACTTTAAAGTATATTAACCTTTTGCGTGCAAGACATTTCACATAGCAAGTATTTTTTGAAAGTAACTTTAATTTGCAGAAATACCATAATATGGGAAAATGCCACCATATGAAATAAATATATGGACACAAATACTAATTGCAATGTATGCTTTTGCACCTCCTTAAACTCACTCATGGTAGCAAACATTAAAATAAATACATTAATAAAATAGTTGAACAACAAATCATCCTATACAGAATTTCACAAGATATAAACTATCATTACACACCCAGTTCTCCCATTTATTTTGCTTAGTAAAATCTATGAGCCCTAATAACACAACAAAATGAGGGTAGCATTTGCAGTAAGGTCATTTTAATTATCATGATAATCACTAGACTGTAATACTGACATGACATTTCTTATTTGAATGATGGCACCTTACTCATTCAAATGAGGGGTTTTAGGATATTTTCATTGTGAGGGGTACTAAAAAATGAGAGACCAATCAATTGAAAGACAAATATTGCTGCTTCCAAATAAGGGGTCACAAGAATGTCTGTATTATGGAGAGGCAACCTAAGGGATATCCCACCCTTGATGTTCTTCCATACACCTATGATTATGTCAGGTGATCATTGTTGCCATGGAGATTATCTGATAACCATCCTGGCATGCGACTCCCTCAGTTGAAAGAGGGGCCTCTCCTTTTTTTAAAAGATGGGTTATTTGCCTCTTTGCAGTGCATATTTTGGGTGACAAGAACCCTTTAATGCCCAAAACAAAGTAAAAAAGCACCTAGTAGACCGCTGATTTCTATGACAAGCTATATATGCTATGCTGTATTTAGGGGTTGGGGCTCCTTTGGAACCACTACCCAACATATGGTACAGTAAATATATTAGATAGAAATCAAATACTAATGACAGAGACCCACAATGGAAAAAGAGTGCTCCCCTCTTTTTTAGAATGGGGTCTCATACCACTTGAGTTTTATGAGGGGGAAAAACATAATTTATGCTTACCTGATAAATTTATTTCTCTTGTAGTGTAGTCAGTCCACGGGTCATCCATTACTTATGGAATATATCTCTTCCTAACAGGAAGCTGCAAGAGGATCACCCAAGCAGAGCTGCTATATAGCTCCTCCCTCACATGTCATATTCAGTCATTCGACCAAAACCAGACGAGAAAGGAGAAACCATAGGGTGCAGTGGTGCCGTGGACTGACTACACTACAAGAGAAATAAATTTATCAGGTAAGCATAAATTATGTTTTCTCTTGTTAAGTGTAGTCAGTCCACGGGTCATCCATTACTTATGGAATACCAATACCAAAGCTAAAGTACACGGATGAAGGGAGGGACAAGGCAGGAACCTTAAACAGAAGGAACCACTGCCTGAAGCACCTTTCTCCCAAAAATAGCCTCCGAAGAAGCAAAAGTGTCAAATTTGTAAAATTTTGAAAAAGTGTGAAGTGAAGACCAAGTTGCAGCCTTGCAAATCTGTTCAACAGAGGCCTCATTTTTAAAGGCCCAGGTGGAAGCCACAGCTCTAGTAGAATGAGCTGTAATCCTTTCAGGAGGCTGCTGTCCAGCAGTCTCATAGGCTAAACGTATTATGCTACGAAGCCAACAAGAGAGAGAGGTAGCCGAAGCCTTTTGACCTCTTCTCTGTCCAGAGTAAACGACAAACAGGGAAGAAGTTTGACGAAAATCTTTAGTTGCCTGCAAATAGAACTTCAGGGCACGGACTACGTCCAGATTATGCAAAAGTCGTTCCTTCTTTGAAGAAGGGTTAGGACACAGTGATGGAACAACAATCTCTTGATTGATATTCCTGTTAATAACTACCTTAGGTAAGAACCCAGGTTTAGTACGCAGAACTACCTTGTGTCTGAATGAAAAATCAGATAAGGAGAATCACAATGTAAGGCAGATAACTCAGAGACTCTTCGAGCCGAGGAAATAGCCATCAAAAACAGAACCTTCCAGGATAACAGCTTGATATCAATGGAATGAAGGGGTTCAAATGGAACGCCTTGAAGAACGTTAAGAACTAAGTTTAAGCTCCACGGCGGAGCAACAGTCTTAAACACAGGCTTAATCCTAGCTAAAGCCTGACAAAAAGCCTGAACGTCTGGAACTTCTGCCAGACGTTTGTGTAGAAGAATAGACAGAGCAGAAATCCCTTTAACGAACTAGCAGATAAGCCCTTTTCTAAACCCTCTTGTAGAAAAGACAATATCCTAGGAATCCTAACCATACTCCATGAGTAACTCTTGGATTCGCACCAATATAAATATTTACGCCATATCTTATGGTAAATTCTTCTGGTAACAGGCTTTCTAGCCTGTATTAAGGTATCAATAACAGACTCCGAGAAGCCACGCTTTGATAGAATCAAGTGTTCAATCTCCATGCAGTCAGCCTCAGAGAAATTAGATTTGGATGGTTGAAAGGACCCTGAATTAGAAGGTCCTGTCTCAGAGGCAGAGACCACGGTGGGCAGGACGACATGTCCACTAGGTCTGCATACCAGGTCCTGTGTGTCCACGCAGGCGCTATCAGAATCACCGAAGCTCTCTCCTGTTTGATCTTGGCAATCAAACGAGGAAGCATCGGAAATGGTGGAAACACATAAGCCATGTTGAAGACCCAAGGGGCTGTCAGAGCATCTATCAGCACCGCTCCCGGGTCCCTGGACCTGGATCCGTAACAAGGAAGCTTGGCGTTCTGGCGAGACGCCATGAGATCCAGATCTGGTTTGCCCCAACGATGAATCAGTTGAGCAAAGACCTCCGGATGAAGTTTCCACTCCCCCGGATGAAAAGTCTGGCGATTTAGAAAATCCGCCTCCCAGTTCTCCACGCCTGGGATGTAAATCGCTGACAGGTGGCAAGAGTGAGACTCTGCCCAGCGAATTATCTTTGAGACTTCCAACATCGCTAGGGAACTTCTGGTTCCCCCTTGATGGTTGATGTAAGCCACAGTCGTGATGTTGTCCGACTGAAATCTGATGAACCTCAGAGTTGCTAACTGAGGCCAAGCTAGGAGAGCATTTAATATTGCTCTTAATTCCAGAATATTTATTGGGAGGAGTTTCTCCTCCTGAGTCCATAGTCCCTGAGCCTTCAGGGAGTTCCAGACTGCGCCCCAGCCTAGAAGGCTGGCGTCTGTTGTTACAATCGTCCAATCTGGCCTGCGAAAGGTCATCCCCTTGGACAGATGTGGCCGAGAAAGCCACCATAGAAGAGAATCTCTGGTCTCTTGATCCAGATTTAGCAGGGGGGACAAATCTGAGTAATCCCCATTCCACTGACTTAGCATGCACAATTGCAGCGGTCTGAGATGCAGGCGCGCAAATGGTACTATGTCCATTGCCGCTACCATTAAGCCGATTACTTCCATGCACTGAGCTACTGACGGGTGTGGAATGGAATGAAGGAAATGCCAAGCATTTAGAAGTTTTGATAACCTGGCCTCCGTCAGGTAAATTTTCATCTCTACAGAATCTATAAGAGTCCCTAGAAAGGGAACCCTTGTAAGTGGTAATAGAGAACTCTTTTCCACGTTCACCTTCCACCCATGCGACCTCAGAAATGCCAGAACTATCTCTGTATGAGACTTGGCAGTTTGAAAACTTGACGCTTGTATCAGAATGTCGTCTAGGTACGGAGTCACCGCTATGCCTCGCGGTCTTAGTACCGCCAGAAGTGAGCCCAGAACTTTTGTAAAGATTCTTGGAGCCGTAGCTAATCCGAAGGGAAGAGCTACAAACTGGTAATGCCTGTCTAGGAAAGCAAATCTTAGGTACCGATAATGATCCTTGTGAATCGGTATGTGAAGGTAGGCATCCTTTAAGTCCACTGTGGTCATGTACTGACCCTCTTGGATCATGGGAAGGATGGTTCGAATAGTTTCCATTTTGAATGATGGAACTCTTTGGAATTTGTTTAGGATTTTTAAGTCCAAGATTGGTCTGAAGGTTCCCTCTTTCTTGGGAACCACAAATAGTTTTGAATAGAATCCTTGCCCGTGTTCCGTCCGCGGAACTGGGTGGATCACCCCCATTAGTAAGAGGTCTTGTACACAGCGAAGAAACGCCTCTTTCTTTATTTGGTTTGCTGATAACCTTGAAAGATGAAATCTCCCTCGTGGAGGAGAAGTTTTGAAGTCCAGGAGATATCCCTGAGATATGATCTCCAACGCCCAGGGATCCTGGACATCTCTTGCCCAAGCCTGGGCGAAGAGAGAAAGTCTGCCCCCCACTAGATCCGTTTCCGGATAGGGGGCCCTCTCTTCATGCTGTCTTAGGGGCAGCAGCAGGTTTCTTGGCCTGCTTGCCCTTGTTCCAGGACTGGTTAACTTTCCAGCCCGGTCTGTAACGAGCAACAGCTCCTTCCCGTTTTGGAGCGGAGGAAGTTGATGCTGCTCCTGCCTTGAAGTTACGAAAGGCACGAAAATTAGACTGTTTGGCCTTTGATTTGGCCCTGTCCTGAGGTAGAGCATGGCCCTTACCTCACGTAATGTCAGCTATAATTTCTTTCAAGCCGGGCCCGAATAAGGTCTGCCCTTTGAAAGGAATATTAAGCAATTTAGATTTAGAAGTCACGTCAGCTGACCAGGATTTAAGCCATAGCGCTCTGCGCGCTTGGATGGCGAATCCGGAGTTCTTAGCCGTAAGTTTGGTTAAATGTACGACGGCATCAGAAACAAATGCGTTAGCTAGTTTAAGTGCTTTAAGCTTGTTCATAATTTCATCCAATGGAGCTGTGCGAATGGCCTCTTCCAGAGACTCAAACCAGAATGCCGCCGCAGCAGTGACAGGCGCAATGCATGCAAGGGGCTGTAAGATAAAACCTTGTTGAACAAACATTTTCTTAAGGTAACCCTCTAATTTCTTATCCATTGGATCTGAAAAGGCACAACTATCCTCCACCGGGATAGTGGTACGCTTAGCTAAAGTAGAAACTGCTCCCTCCACCTTAGGGACCGTCTGCCATAAGTCTCGTGTGGTGGCGTCTATAGGAAACATTTTCCTAAATATGGGAGGAGGGGAAAAAGGCACACCAGGTCTATCCCACTCCTTGCTAATAATCTCTGTAAGCCTTTTAGGTATAGGAAACACGTCAGTACACACCGGTACCGCATAGTATCTATCCAACCTACATAATTTTTCTGGAATTGCAACCGTGTTACAATCATTCAGAACCGCTAATACCTCCCCTAGCAATATGCGGAGGTTCTCAAGCTTAAATTTAAAATTAGAAATCTCTGAATCCAGTCTCCCTGGATCAGATCCCTCACCCACAGAATGAAGCTCTCCGTCTTCATGTTCTGCAAACTGTGACGCAGTATCTGACATGGCTCTCACCTCATCCGCGCGCTCTGTCCTTAACCCAGAGCTATCGCGCTTGCCTCTTAATTCTGGCAATTTAGATAATACTTCTGTCATAACAGTAGCCATGTCTTGCAAAGTGATTTGTAAGGGCCTGCCTGATGTACTTGGCGCCACAAAATCACGCACCTCCTGAGCGGGAGGCGAAGGTACTGACACGTGAGGAGAGTTAGTCGGCATAACTTCCCCCTCGTTGTCTGGTGATAATTTCTTTACATGTAAAAATTGACTTTTATTTAAAGTAACATCAATGCAATTAGTACACAAATTTCTATTGGGCTCCACATTGGCCTTTAAACATAGTGAACAAAGAGATTCATCTGAGTCAGACATGTTTAAACAGACTAGCAATGAGACTAGCAAGCTTGGAAATACTTTTCTAAATAAATTTACAAGCAATATAAAAAACGCTACTGTGCCTTTAAGAAGCACAAAAAGCTGTCACAGTTGAAATAACAATGAACCAAAATAGTTATAGCAACCAATTTTTCACAGTAAATGTATTAAGTTAGCAAAGGATTGCACCCACCAGCAAATGGATGATTAACCCCTTAATACCCAAAAACGGATAACAATTTAATAATTAACGTTTTTATCACAGTCAAAACCCACTGTCAAAGGTCTGCTGTGACTGATTACCTCCCTCAAAATGAATTTTGAAGACCCCTGAGCTCTCTAGAGACGATCTGGATCATGGAGGATGAAGTAGACAGATTGTGACTGAATTTTTACTGCGCAAAAAAGCGCTAAAATAGGCCCCTCCCACTCATATTACAACAGTGGGGAAGCTCAGATAACTGTTTCTATGCAGAAAACAAAGATGGCCATGTGGTAAAAATCATGCCCCAATAAGTTTTATCACCAAGTACCTCACAAAAAACGATTAACATGCCATTAAACGTTTTAAACATACATTTGAAAAGTTATGTATTATTATTAATAAGCCTGCTACCAGTCGCTTTTACTGCAGTTAAGGCTCATACATTATTTCAGTATTAACAGTATTTTCAGAGTCAATTCCATTCCTTAGAAAAATACATTCAGTGTACACACACTCCTCAGCCTAATACCAGTCGCTACCACTGCATTTAAGGCTGAACTTACGTTACATTGGTATCAGCAGTATTTTCTCAGTCAATTCCATTCCTCAGAAAAATAATTTACTGCACATACCTCATTTGCAGGGGGCCCTGCATGCTATTCCCCTTTTCTTAAGTTACCTCACTCCTCAGATGAGAACAGCCAGTGGATCTTAGTTACGTCTGCTAAGATCATAGAAAACGCAGGCAGATTCTTCTTCTAATGCTGCCTGAGAACAAACAGCACACTCCGGTGCCATTTAAAATAACAAACTTTTGATTGAAGAAATAAACTAAGTTAAAAAACACCACAGACCTCTCACAGCGACCTATCTTTAGTTAGGCTGCAAGAGAATGACTGAATATGACATGTGAGGGGAGGAGCTATATAGCAGCTCTGCTTGGGTGATCCTCTTGCAGCTTCCTGTTAGGAAGAGATATATTCCATAAGTTATGGATGACCCGTGGACTGACTACACTTAACAAGAGAAATAGGTGCTCCAAAATGTATTAAGAAATAAAGCTTGTATGAAGCTATATATTTGCTGTAAAGTAAAAGCTTCATTATTATTTCCCTTTAGTATATCACACAGCATGCAGCGCTACCTCTGGGTTACTGCCGTACTGTCCCCAACTAGCACCATACTGCCCGAGAGATCATTTTGTTAATAAGATAATTGTCAAATTGGGCACACACTCTATAAAAGGTTAGCCATCCTGATCTATATACTGATACACAAATGTATTTGCCACACTAACTGTGTACAAATGCACTCTACATTTCATTTCTCAATATGCAATATATAGTACAGGTAGAAAACCCTTTATCCAAACTGCTTGGGACTGGAAAAGGTTTGGATTTCAGAATAGTTTGGATATTGGAATACTTTAAAATGGGACAGTAGGGAGAGGGGATGGGACCAAGTGTAAAAACATCTTATGTCATTAAGGCAATATTTACATGTCATAATACAGCTTATACATGGGACTAAAGGTCATTTTATACCATTTTAAATACTTTTGTGACTTACAGGCAGAGAAAATAGTCATTTCTGATAATTTTATTAATTTTTTTTATTATTAAACAGTTTGGATTTTAGAATAAGTTTGGATTTTGGAATTCTGGAGTTTGTACCTGTATTGTAATTATCCTGAACATATTTAAACTACAATGCACGGATTATAGCCAAATATGTTTCTGAACGGAGGACAAAGGCTTGAAACACCCCAATATTTGTCCAGAAGAGTCATGATTGTCCATAGCAGAAGGAAACAAAATAAATAATGTTCTGCACAGAAAAAAATACCAGCTGGGTAACATTATGAAGTAGCCGGGTGGGGGGAAGTGTAATTCTTTGTAGTATTACAAACATTTTTCCAATAATTGTTTTGCATATGTTACCTGAAAATGAACTTAAATTTAAAGTGAATGTAAATTTTCTGATAGTTTGTATTCACTGCTAATTCAGAACCACTTCTTTAGTTAAACCGCCATATTTTTTTTTTGTAAATATTTTTATTTATGTAATATTTTATATTATCACTTAGCTCCGTTTCTGCGAGCCGCTCCTCCCATCCTCTACTTCCTTCTTGTCTAGTCCCTGGCGTAAAGAGCGGTCCCGCACACTATAAGCGTGGAGTACTTAATTTGCGCATGCGTGTCTACGCGCGTCCCCGTGGAGTGCTCAATTTGCGCATGCGTGTCTACATCGTTAGTAGATATGCGCATGCGTTACTGAATGAAGAGGGTATTATTTCTGAAAATTAGTGAGTGTCTGTGTAGCGCATGCGTGCCGTGGATGCGCTTTGGATCCGAATAGTTCTGGGAGTCAAAAAGGCATGCGCAGAAGCATCGCGTGACGTTACAGTAAAGGGGCTGAACGCCACGGGGTGCAACTGCGGATTAGAAAACTGAAATGTCAATCACTTGTGAATTGAGGGATAAAATGGCGGGCGGAGGAATCACGGCTTATAATATTTGGTAAATAGATTGATTTTGTGAATTAGGATGCAATATAAAAAAAAATCATGAATTAAAGTCCTATTTATTTTAGTAGATGCATAATATGACGAAGGGTGATAGTCTTCACTTTACATGCACTTTAAGCCGGGTGGTCAGTAAAATCAGCTGTGTGGTGCACCCATTAAAAAAAGATTTACACTGTAAATAAAAATAATACTTTTGGTTGCAATGTTTTGAATTATTTTATTCATTCATTAATTTATGGGAAACTAAACATTACCTCTAATGTCCTTTTATGTAAATAACTCGCTATATTTATTACAGGTGTGTTCATAGCTCATTCATAGAAACCCTGGGTTGGTTACTTTCTTAAAGGGGTGATAAATGTAAAAAAAACTACAATGCATTTGAAGAATTGAGATGCAATTGTAGAAGAGAATTTTAGAAAACTATAAAAAAAAGAATCAAAGTCTTTTCCCTTTATTTTCTTCTTTGATGGTTAAAGGAACATGATACACAAAATATAGAGCAGGGGTTTTCAAACCTGTACTCAGGCCTCCCTAACAGGCCAGATTTTCAGGATGTCTCAACTGGAGCGCAGGTGGATTAATTAGCTGATTAGAAAACATAATTTATGCTTACCTGATAAATTTATTTCTCTTGTAGTGTGTTCAGTCCACGGGTCATCCATTACTTATGGGATATATTCTCCTCCCCAACAGGAAGTTGCAAGAGGATCACCCAAGCAGAGCTGCTATATAGCTCCTCCCCTCACATGTCATATCCAGTCATTCGACCGAAACAAGACGAGAAAGGAAAAACTATAGGGTGCAGTGGTGACTGGAGTTTTAATTAAAATTTAGAACTGCCTCAAAAAGACAGGGCGGGCCGTGGACTGAACACACTACAAGAGAAATAAATTTATCAGGTAAGCATAAATTATGTTTTCTCTTGTTAAGTGTGTTCAGTCCACGGGTCATCCATTACTTATGGGATACCAATACCAAAGCTAAAGTACACGGATGATGGGAGGGACAAGGCAGGAACATTAAACAGAAGGAACCACTGCATGTAGAACCTTTCTCCCAAAACCAGCCTCCGAAGAAGCAAAAGTGTCAAATTTGTAACATTTTGAAAAGGTATGAAGTGAAGACCAAGTTGCAGCCTTGCAAATCTGTTCAACAGAGGCCTCATTCTTAAAGGCCCAGGTGGAAACCACAGCTCTAGTGGAATGAGCTGTAATTCTTTCAGGAGGCTGCTGTCCAGCAGTCTCATAGGCTAAACGTATTATGCTACGAAGCCAAAAAGAGAGAGAGGTGGCCGAAGCCTTTTGACCTCTCCTCTGACCAGAATAAACGACAAACAGAGAAGAAGTTTGCCGAAAATCTTTAGTTGCCTGTAAGTAGAACTTCAGGGCACGGACTACGTCCAGATTATGCAAAAGACGTTCCTTCTTTGAAGAAGGATTAGGACATAATGAAGGAACAACAATCTCTTGATTGATATTCCTGTTAGAAACAACCTTAGGTAAAAAATCCAGGTTTAGTACGCAGAACTACCTTGTCTGAATGAAAAATCAGATAAGGAGAATCGCAATGTAAGGCAGATAACTCAGAGACTCTTCGAGCCGTGGAAATAGCCATCAAAAACAGAACTTTCCAAGATAAAAGCTTAATATCAATGGAATGAAGGGGTTCAAACGGAACACCCTGAAGAACTTTAAGAACCAAGTTTAAGCTCCACGGAGGAGCAACAGTTTTAAACACAGGCTTAATCCTAGCCAAAGCCTGACAAAAAGCCTGAACGTCTGGATTCTCTGCCAGACGTTTGTGTAAAAGAATAGACAGAGCAGAAATCTGTCCCTTTAACGAACTAGCGGATAAACCCTTTTCTAAACCTTCTTGTAGAAAAGCCAATATCCTAGGAATCCTAACCTTACTCCATGAGTAACTCTTGGATTCACACCAATATAAATATTTACGCCATATCTTATGGTAAATTTTTCTGGTAACAGGTTTCCGAGCCTGTATTAACGTATCAATAACCGACTCCGAAAAGTCACGCTTTGATAGAATCAAGCGTTCAATCTCCATGCAGTCAGCCTCAGAGAAATTAGGCTTGGATGATTGAAAGGACCCTGAATTAGAAGGTCCTGCCTCAGAGGCAGAGACCATGGTGGACAGGACGACATGTCCACTAGGTCTGCATACCAGGTCCTGCGTGGCCACGCAGGTGCTATCAGAATCACTGATGCTCTCTCCTGTTTGATCCTGGCAATCAGTCGAGGTAGCAACGGAAATGGTGTTAACACATAAGCCATGTTGAAAACCCAAGGGGCTGCTAGTGCATCTACCAGCACCGCTCCCGGGTCCCTGCACCTGGATCCGTAACAAGGAAGCTTGGCGTTCTGGCGAGATGCCATGAGATCCAGCTCCGGTTCGCCCCAACGAAGGATCAGTTGAGCAAACACCTCCGGGTGAAGTTCCCACTCCCCCGGATGAAAGGTCTGGCGACTTAGAAAGTCCGCCTCCCAGTTCTCCACGCCTGGGATGTAGATCGCTGACAGGTGACAAGAGTGCGACTCTGCCCAGCGAATTATCTTCGAGACTTCCAACATCGCTAGGGAACTCCTGGTTCCCCCTTGATTATTGATGTAAGCCACAGTCGTGATGTTGTCCGACTGAAATCTTATGAACCTCAGTGTTGCTAACTGAGGCCAAGCTAGAAGAGCATTGAATATTGCTCTTAATTCCAGAATGTTTATTGGGAGGAGTTTCTCCTCCTGAGTCCACGATCCCTGAGCCTTCAGGGAGTTCCAGACTGCACCCCAGCCTAGTAGGCTGGCATCTGTTGTTACAATCGTCCAATCTGGTCTGCGAAAAGTCATTCCTTTGGACAGATGAACCCGCGACAACCACCAGAGAAGAGAATCTCTGGCCTCCTGGTCCAGATTTAGTAAAGGGGACAGATCTGAGTAATCCCCATTCCACTGACTTAGCATGCATAGTTGCAGCGGTCTGAGATGTAGGCGCGCAAATGGCACTATGTCCATTGCCGCGACCATTAAGCCGATTACTTCCATGCACTGAGCTACTGATGGGCTTGGAATGGAATGAAGGACATGGCAAGCATTTAGGATTTTTGATAACCTGGACTCCGTCAGGTAAATCTTCATCTCTACAGAATCTATAAGAGTCCCTAGAAAGGGAACCCTTGTGAGTGGGAACAGAGAACTCTTTTCCATGTTCACTTTCCACCCATGCGACCTTAGAAATGCTAGAACTATCTCTGTATGAGACTTTGCATTTTGAAAAGTTGACGCTTGTATCAGGATGTCGTCTAGGTACGGAGCCACCGCTATGCCTCACGGTCTTAGTACCGCCAGAAGCGAGCCCAGAACCTTTGTAAAAATTCTCGGGGCCGTAGCCAACCCGAAGGGAAGAGCTACAAACTGGTAATGCCTGTCTAGAAAGGCAAACCTTAGGTACCGATAATGATCCTTGTGAATCGGTATGTGAAGGTAGGCATCCTTTAAGTCCACTGTGGTCATATACTGACCCTCTTGGATCATGGGTAGGATGGTTCGAATAGTTTCCATTTTGAACGATGGAACCCTTAGGAATTTGTTTAAGATCTTCAGGTCCAAGATTGGCCTGAAGGTTCCCTCTTTTTTGGGAACCACAAACAGATTTGAGTAAAAACCTTGCCCTTGTTCCGTCCGTGGAACTGGGTGGATCACTCCCATTACTAAGAGGTCTTGTACACATCGTAGAAATGCCTCTTTCTTTATTAGGTTTGTTGATAACCTTGACAGATGAAATCTCCCTTGTGGAGGAGAAGTTTTGAAGTCCAGAAGGTATCCCTGAGATATGATCTCCAACGCCCAGGGATCCTGGACATCTCTTGCCCAGGCCTGGGCGAAGAGAGAAAGTCTGCCCCCCACTAGATCCGTTTCCGGATAGGGGGCCCTTTCTTCATGCTGTCTTAGGGGCAGAAGTAGGTTTTCTGGCCTGCTTGCCCTTGTTCCAGGACTGGTTGCCTTTCCAACCCTGTCTGTAACGAGTAGCAGTCCCTTCCTGTTTTGGAGCGGAGGAAGTTGATGCTGCTCCTGCCTTGAAATTACGAAAGGCACGAAAATTAGACTGTTTGGCCTTTGATTTGGCCCTGTCCTGAGGAAGGGTGTGACCCTTACCTCCAGTAATGTCAGCAATAATTTCTTTCAAGCCGGGCCCGAATAAGGTTTGCCCTTTAAAAGGAATATTAAGCAATTTAGATTTAGAAGTTACATCTGCTGACCAGGATTTAAGCCATAGCGCTCTGCGCGCCTGGATGGCGAATCCGGAGTTCTTAGCCGTTAGTTTGGTTAAATGCACAACGGCATCCGAAATAAATGCATTAGCTAGCTTAAGGGCTTTAAGCTTGTTCATAATCTCATCCAATGGTGCTGTGCGAATAGCCTCTTCCAGAGACTCAAACCAGAATGCCGCTGCAGCAGTGACGGGCGCAATGCATGCAAGGGGCTGTAATATAAAACCTTGTTGAACAAACATTTTCTTAAGGTAACCTTCTAATTTTTTATCCATTGGATCTGAGAAAGCACAACTATCCTCCACCGGGATAGTGGTACGCTTGGCTAAAGTAGAAACTGCTCCCTCCACCTTAGGGACCTTCTGCCATAAGTCTCGTGTGGTGGCGTCTATTGGGAACATTTTTCTAAATATCGGAGGAGGGGAAAAGGGCACACCGGGTCTATCCCACTCCTTGCTAATAATCTCTGTAAGCCTTTTAGGTATAGGAAAAACGTCAGTACACACCGGTACTGCATAGTATTTATCCAGCCTACATAATTTCTCTGGGATTGCAACCGTGTCGCAATAGTTCAGAGCCGCTAACACCTCCCCTAGTAATACACGGAGGTTCTCAAGCTTAAATTTAAAATTTGATATTTCTGAATCCGGTCTCCCCGGATCAGATCCGTCACCCATAGAATGAAGCTCTCCGTCCTCATGTTCTGCAAATTGTGACGCAGTATCGGACATGGCTCTCGTGTCATCGGCGCGCTCTGTCCTAAACCCAGAGCTATCGCGCTTGCCTCTTAACTCAGGCAAATTAGATAATACTTCTTTCATAACATTAGCCATATCATGCAAAGTGATTTGTAAGGGCCTTGATGTACTTGGCGCCACAATCTCACGCACCTCCTAAGCGGGAGGCGAAGTTACTGACACGTGAGGAGAGTTAGGCGGCATAACTTCCCCCTCGTTGTCTGGTGATAATTTCTTTACCGGTAAAGACTGACTTTTATTTAAAGTAACATCAATACAATTGGTACACATATTTCTATTGGGCTCCACATTGGCTTTTAAACATAATGAACAAGTAGATTCATCTGTATCAGACATGTTTAAACAGACTAGCAATGAAAGCTAGCAAGCTTGGAAAAAATCTGTCAATAAATTTACAAGCAATTGAAAAAACGCTGCAGCGCTTTTAAAAACACAAAAAACTGTCACAGTTGAAATAACAATGAACTAATTCAGTTATAGCCAACAATTTTAACAGTAATTGTATGAATTTAGCAGAGGATTGCACCCACTAGCAAACGGATGATTAACCCCTCAATACCCAAAAACGGATAATCAATTTAAGATTTAACGCTTTTATCACAGTCAAACACACTGTCACAGGTCTGCTGTGACTGATTACCTCCCTCAAAAATGAATTTTGAAGACCCCTGAGCTCTCTGTAGACGTCCTGGATCAAGGAGGAAGACTGTGCAAGAATTTTAACTGCGCAACAAGGCGCTAAAAAAGGCCCCTCCCACTCATATTACAACAGTGGGAGACCTGTTACAACGGTTTCTATGCAGAAATACACGTTAGCCATATAGAAAAAAAATCATGCTCAAAAAGATTTATCACCAAAGTACCTCACAAAACGAATAACATGCCAGTAAACGTTTTAAAAACAACTTTCCAGTGTTATGCAAAGTTATCACTAAGCCTGCTACCAGTCGCTTCTACTGCAGTTAAGGCTCATACATTTATTTCAGTATTAACAGTATTTTCTCAGTCAAATTCTAGTCCCTAGAAAATAACTCAACTGCGCATACATTTATCAGCCTGATACCAGTCGCTACTACTGCATTAAAGGCTGTACTTACATCATATGGGTAACAGCAGTGTTTTCTTAGTCAATTCCATTCCTAGAAAATATTACTGCACATACCTCATTTGCGGGGGACCCCGCATGCTATTCCCTATTCTGAAGTTACCCCACTCCTCAGAATGTGCGAGAACAGCCAGTGGATCTTAGTTACATCTGCTAAGATCATAGAAAAACGCAGGCAGATTCTTCTTCTAAATACTGCCTGAGAGAAAAAAACAGCACACTCCGGTGCCATTTTAAAATAACAAACTTTTGATTGAAGAATAATTAGGTAAAAAAACTCCTATCTCCTCTCGCGACCTCCTTCTTTGTTGAGACTTGCAAGAGAATGACTGGATATGACATGTGAGGGGAGGAGCTATATAGCAGCTCTGCTTGGGTGATCCTCTTGCAACTTCCTGTTGGGGAGGAGAATATATCCCATAAGTAATGGATGACCCGTGGACTGAACACACTTAACAAGAGAAAACATGGTTTATTAATCTGCTCTCACCCATGGTAATCCTGAAAATCTGTCCTGTTAGGGAGGCCTGATGAGAGGTTTGAAAACCCCTGAGATAGTGTGTACACTTTTAAACAACTTTGGCATTTTCTTCTATTATCAAATTAGCTTAATTCTCTTGTTATCCTTTGTTGAAGAAGCAGAAACACACTAGTGAGAGCAAGCTGGAAACATTAGTCAAGCCAATGATAAGAGGATTATATGTGCAGCCACCAATCAGCAGCTAGCTCCCAGTAGTACATTGTTGACGCTCAGGCTACCAATGCATTATTTTTAACAAAGGATATCAAGAAAACAAAGCAAATTAGATAACATAAGTAATCTTTTGTCATTCTTTGAGACTGCGGTACAGCATCTGATTGGCTCTACTACTCACTTGCCGTTTAAAAAATAAAATAAAAAAATAAACTTCATAGCTGGAGGCAGATATGCCGCTAAGCTATGAAGTAGAGCTGCAACAACTAATCGGCATAATCGATTATGAAAATAGTTGTCAACAAATCTCATAATCGATTAGTTGGTTTGCAATTAGTTGGTCTACTTTACTCAAATGAGCTCCTGCACATGGTATTGTGTTTTATGGTTATGCCCTTAGCCTAAAGGACGTCTACAGACATTTTACTTTTCACTTTTTCAGGACAGTATATACGTTTACAACTACTCCTGGCTTATGTGCAACCCAGCTATAATAGTCATCGTTTGGATTGTTTATATTAAATCAGGTGATTTGGAACTATGCTTTGCATGATACAGTGCTGAGCTTGTTATTTACACCTTGCCCCTAGATTGATGGGAGTTATTTAAATTGATGTGCACTATTATCTGTTTGCACAATTATTAGCTGATTGCTTGCTATTGCTCATTATATGTACTGTATAAATAAACGTGTAAGGCTTTGTCCTGTTATTGATATATAGGTTTTAGCGCTTTTGGTTTGTTATTGTTTTTTTTATATTTTTAATCAATTGTGATATGTACCAGATTCAACCTTTATAAGTAAATATCTGTTATTTTTTAGAGCGGACTAGATATTTTCCCTTAACCTTATAGCTAGTTATTTACCATTGCATATAGATATTCAAGATATTTTTTATGTACCTTGCCAAGGTAGAAGTACTACCTCTTTTCAAACAGTTATAAACTGTGCTCTGCTGGTTAAAAATTGTTTTAATGTAACGTTTTAGTCTGAAGTTTATATTTGTAACACTCAGTATGTGGATTCTATTTAAAATATAGGAAACTATTATTGATTCTTTTTTTATCCGATTAGTCGAAAAAATAATCGGCCGATTAATCGATTATGAAAACAATCGTTAGTTGCAGCCCTACTATGAAGAAATAAACTTAGTAGCAAAAGGTAATGCTTTGATATTTAAAAGCTTTCTAACATTGTCTAGGCTTTTATTGTCTAAATATCTAGGAAATTCTACGGGATACATACAATAAATTAGCCAAAATAATTGCAACATACTTTATTAAACTTGAAATCTCATGTAGCAGGTATTGCCGCAGTCACACACTTTTCCATAATTTGTTGGGGGTCTTTTTGATTTTTATTTCATTTTGTCTGAACTTTAAAGCAACATGAAACCCAAAAGTTTTCCTTCATGATTCAGAAAGATAATACAATTTTAAACAACTTTCCAATTTACTTCTATTATCTAATTTGCTTAGTTCTTTTGGTAACCTTTGTTGAAAAGCATACATGGGTAGGCTCAGGAGCAGGGAGCTAGCTGCTGATTGGTTGCTGAAGATATATGCCTCTTGCCATTGGCTTACCAATGTATTCAGCTGGCTCCAAGTAGTGCATTGCTGCTCCTTCAACAAAGGATACCAACAGAATGATGCACAATTGATAATATAAGTTGGAAAGTTGTTTAAATATTTATGCTCTATCTGAATCATGAAAGAATATTTTTGGATTTCATGTCCCTTTAGGTCAGTAATTTAAACACATTAACTGGTTGTTACAGATCAGTATTTAAAGGACTATTTAAATCAGATAGTTAAAGGGACACTGAACACAATTTTTTTCTTTTGTGATTCAGATAGAGCATGCAATTTTAAACAACTTTCTAATTTACTCCTATTATCAATTATTTTTCATTCTCTTGGTATCTTTATTTGAAAAGCAAGAATATAAGTTTAGATGCCGGCCCATTTTTGGTGAACAACCTGGGTTGTTCTTGCTGATTGGTGGATAAATTCATCCACCAATAAAAAAGTGCTGTCCAGAGTGCTGAACCAAAAAAAAAAAAAAAAAAAAAAAAAAAAAAAAAAAAAAAAAAAAGCTTAGATGCATTCTTTTTCAAATAAAGATAGCAAGAGAATGAAGAAAATGTTATAATAGGAGTCAAGAAGAAAGTTGCTTAAAATTGCATGCTCTATCTGAATCACGAAAGAAAAAAATTTGGGTTAACGTTTCCTAATTCAGATAGACAGTGCAGTTTGGTAGAAAGAAAAAAAATGTACAAATGTACTCTAAAATAAACTTTGTACATTAGAAGTAGTAGAACATTAGAATTTAGTTTTCATTTATTTTTTTATATTGCACTCACTATCTGAATCATGGACATTTAATTGGCCATTTAAAGGGACAGTCAAGTATAAATTAAACTTTCATTATTCAGATAGGACTTTTAATTTTAATCAACTTTCCAATTTACTTTTATCATCAAATTTGCTTTTTTCTCTTGGTATTCTTAGTTTAAACTAAACATAGGTAGGCTCATATGCTAATTTCTAAGCCTTTGAGGGCTGCCTCTTATCACATGCTTTTTAAATCTCTTTTCAACACAAAGAGACAGAAAGTACACGTGGGCCATATAGATAACACTGTGTTCAGGCACAGAAAGTTATTTAAGATCTAGCAGAATACAATGCTAACTTTAAGACAATAGATAATAAACAGTCACAGTCATGTGATCAGGGGGCTGGAAGAAGGTTCCTAGATACAAGGTAATCACAAAGGTAAAAAGTACATTAATATAACTGTGTTGGTTATGCAAAACTGGGGAATGAGTAATAAAGGGATTATCTATCTTTTAAAACAATAACAATTCTATGGTTGACTGTCCCTTTAAAGCAGATGTCTCTAACCTGATTTAAAAGGACCTGCTTCAAAATGAAAATAACTACTTTGAAATAAATCTATCTAAAAACAATAGACCTACACTCAGAAATTAAACTCAGTTTCAGATAAGAATCGGTAGAAGAGTAAGGTGTTAGGCTGTGGGAGGCACATAAAAAGGTCTGTATTGTGTTCCCTATGCCTTAGGTTGCACAGCAATGGTATAAAGGCCACATACTAAAAAACATAATTTATGCTTACCTGATAAATTCATTTCTTCTGTTGTGTGATCAGTCCACGGGTCATCATTACTTCTGGGATATTATCTGCTCCCCTACAGGAAGTGCAAGAGGATTCACCCAGCAGAGTTGCTATATAGCTCCTCCCCTCTACGTCACCTCCAGTCATTCGACCAAAGACCAACGAGAAAGGAGAAGCCAAGGGTGTAGTGGTGACTGAATTATAATTTAAAAATATGTACCTGCCTTAAAAAACAGGGCGGGCCGTGGACTGATCACACAACAGAAGAAATGAATTTATCAGGTAAGCATAAATTATGTTTTCTTCTGTTATGTGTGATCAGTCCACGGGTCATCATTACTTCTGGGATACCAATACCAAAGCAAAAGTACACGGATGACGGGAGGGATAGGCAGGCTCATTATACAGAAGGAACCACTGCCTGAAGAACCTTTCTCCCAAAAATAGCCTCCGAAGAAGCAAAAGTGTCAAATTTGTAAAATTTGGAAAAAGTATGAAGCGAAGACCAAGTTGCAGCCTTGCAAATCTGTTCAACAGAGGCCTCATTCTTAAAGGCCCAAGTGGAAGCCACAGCTCTAGTGGAATGAGCTGTAATTCTTTCAGGAGGCTGCTGTCCAGCAGTCTCATAGGCTAAACGTATTATGCTACGAAGCCAAAAAGATAGAGAGGTAGCAGAAGCTTTTTGACCTCTCCTCTGTCCAGAATAAACGACAAACAGGGAAGAAGTTTGGCGAAAATCTTTAGTTGCCTGCAAGTAGAACTTGAGGGCACGAACTACATCCAGATTGTGTAGAAGACGTTCCTTCTTTGAAGACGGATTTGGACACAAGGATGGAACAACAATCTCTTGATTGATATTCCTGTTAGAGACAACCTTAGGTAAGAACCCAGGTTTAGTACGCAGAACTACCTTGTCTGAGTGAAAGATCAGATAAGGAGAATCACAATGTAAGGCTGATAACTCAGAGACTCTTCGAGCCGAGGAAATAGCCATTAAAAACAGAACTTTCCAAGATAACAATTTTATATCAATGGAATGAAGGGGTTCAAACGGAACACCCTGTAAAACGTTAAGAACTAAGTTTAAACTCCATGGCGGAGCAACAGTTTTAAACACAGGCTTGATCCTAGCTAAAGCCTGACAAAAGGCCTGGATGTCTGAATTTTCTGACAGACGCCTGTGTAACAAGATGGACAGAGCTGAGATCTGTCCCTTTAATGAGCTAGCCGATAAACCCTTTTCTAAACCTTCTTGTAGAAAAGACAATATCCTAGGAATCCTAACCTTACTCCAGGAGTAATCTTTGGATTCACACCAGTATAGGTATTTACGCCATATTTTATGGTAAATCTTTCTGGTAACAGGCTTCCTAGCCTGTATCAGGGTATCAATAACCGACTCAGAAAAACCACGTTTTGATAAAATCAAGCGTTCAATTTCCAAGCAGTCAGCTTCAGAGAAGTTAGACTTTGATGTTTGAATGGACCCTGAATCAGAAGGTCCTGTCTTAGAGGTAGAGACCAAGGCGGACAGGATGACATGTCCACTAGATCTGCATACCAAGTCCTGCGCGGCCATGCAGGCGCTATTAGAATCACTGATGCTCTCTCCTGTTTGATTTTGGCAATCAATCGAGGAAGCAGCGGGAAGGGTGGAAACACATAAGCCATCCTGAAGTTCCAAGGTGCTGTCAAAGCATCTATCAGAACCGCTCCCGGATCCCTGGATCTGGATCCGTAGCGAGGAAGTTTGGCGTTCTGGCGAGACGCCATGAGATCTATCTCTGGTTTGCCCCAACGTCGAAGTATTTGGGCAAAGACCTCCGGATGAAGTTCCCACTCCCCCGGATGAAGAGTCTGGCGACTCAAGAAATCCGCCTCCCAGTTCTCCACTCCCGGGATGTGGATTGCTGACAGATGGCAAGAGTGAGACTCTGCCCAGCGAATTATCTTTGATACTTCTATCATTGCTAGGGAGCTTCTTGTCCCTCCCTGATGGTTGATGTAAGCTACAGTCGTGATGTTGTCCGACTGAAACCTGATGAACCCCCGAGTCTTTAACTGGGGCCAAGCTAGAAGGGCATTGAGAACTGCTCTCAATTCCAGAATGTTTATTGGCAGGAGACTTTCCTCCTGACTCCATTGTCCCTGAGCCTTCAGAGAATTCCAGACAGCGCCCCAACCTAGAAGGCTGGCGTCTGTTGTTACAATTGTCCAGTCCGGCCTGCTGAACGGCATCCCCCTGGACAGATGTGGCCGAGAAAGCCACCATAGAAGAGAGTTTCTGGTCTCTTGATCCAGATTCAGAGTGGGGGACAAATCTGAGTAATCCCCATTCCACTGACTCAGCATGCACAATTGCAGCGGTCTGAGATGTAGGCGTGCAAAGGGTACTATGTCCATTGCTGCTACCATTAAGCCGATCACCTCCATGCATTGAGCTACTGACGGGAGTTGAATGGAATGAAGGACACGGCATGTATTTAGAAGCTTTGTTAATCTGTCTTCTGTCAGATAAATCTTCATTTCTACAGAATCTATAAGAGTCCCCAAGAATGGAACTCTTGTGAGAGGCAAGAGAGAACTCTTCTTTTCGTTCACTTTCCATCCATGCGACCTTAGAAATGCCAGAACTAACTCTGTATGAGACTTGGCAGTTTGAAAGCTTGAAGCTTGTATCAGAATGTCGTCTAGGTATGGAGCTACCGAAATTCCTCGCGGTCTCAGAACCGCTAGAAGGGCACCCAGAACCTTTGTGAAGATTCTTGGAGCCGTAGCCAATCCGAATGGAAGGGCTACAAACTGGTAATGCCTGTCTAAGAAGGCAAACCTTAGATACCGGTAATGATCTTTGTGAATCGGTATGTGAAGGTAAGCATCCTTTAAATCCACTGTGGTCATGTACTGACCCTTTTGGATCATGGGTAAGATTGTCCGAATAGTTTCCATTTTGAACGATGGAACTCTTAGGAATTTGTTTAGGATCTTTAAATCCAAGATTGGCCTGAAAGTTCCCTCTTTTTTGGGAACCACAAACAGGTTTGAGTAAAACCCTTGTCCTTGTTCCGACCGCGGAACCGGATGGATCACTCCCATTAATAATAGATCTTGTACACAGCGTAGAAACGCGTCTTTCTTTATTTGGTTTGTTGACAACCTTGACAGATGAAATCTCCCTCTTGGGGGAGATAATTTGAAGTCTAGAAGATATCCCTGAGATATGATCTCTAGCGCCCAGGGATCCTGGACATCTCTTGCCCAAGCCTGGGCGAAGAGAGAGAGTCTGCCCCCCACTAGATCCGGTCCCGGATCGGGGGCCCTCGGTTCATGCTGTCTTAGGGGCAGCAGCAGGTTTTCTGGCCTGCTTGCCCTTATTCCAGGACTGGTTAGGTTTCCAGCCTTGTCTGTAACGAGCAACAGCCCCTTCCTGTTTTGGTGCAGTGGAAGTTGATGCTGCACCTGCTTTGAAATTCCGAAAGGGACGAAAATTAGACTGTCTAGCCTTAGCTTTGGCTTTGTCTTGAGGTAGAGCGTGGCCCTTACCTCCTGTAATGTCAGCGATAATTTCTTTCAAACCGGGCCCAAATAAAGTTTGCCCCTTGAAAGGTATATTAAGTAATTTGGACTTAGAAGTTACATCAGCCGACCAGGATTTTAGCCACAGCGCCCTACGTGCCTGAATGGCGAATCCTGAATTCTTAGCCGTAAGTTTGGTTAAATGTACTACGGCCTCCGAAATGAATGAATTAGCTAGTTTAAGGACTCTAAGCCTGTCCGTAATGTCGTCCAGCGTAGCGGAACTAAGGTTCTCTTCCAGAGACTCAATCCAAAATGCTGCCGCAGCCGTAATCGGCGCGATGCATGCAAGGGGTTGCAATATAAAACCTTGTTGAACAAACATTTTCTTAAGGTAACCCTCTAATTTTTTATCCATAGGATCTGAAAAAGCACAGCTATCCTCCACCGGGATAGTGGTGCGCTTAGCTAAAGTAGAAACTGCTCCCTCCACCTTAGGGACCGTTTGCCATAAGTCCCGTGTGGTGGCGTCTATTGGAAACATCTTTCTAAATATTGGAGGGGGTGAGAACGGCACACCGGGTCTATCCCACTCCTTAGTAACAATTTCAGTTAATCTCTTAGGTATAGGAAAAACGTCAGTACTCGCCGGTACCGCAAAGTATTTATCCAACCTACACATTTTCTCTGGTATTGCAACAGTGTTACAATCGTTAAGAGCCGCTAAGACCTCCCCTAGTAATACACGGAGGTTTTCCAATTTAAATTTAAAATTTGAAATATCTGAATCCAATCTGCTTGGATCAGAACCGTCACCTACAGAATGAAGCTCTCCGTCCTCATGCTCTGCAAGCTGTGACGCAGTATCAGACATGGCCCTAGAATTATCAGCGCACTCTGTTCTCACCCCAGAGTGATCACGCTTGCCTCTTAGTTCTGGTAACTTAGCCAAAACTTCAGTCATAACAGCAGCCATATCTTGTAATGTTATCTGTAATGGCTGCCCAGATGTACTAGGCGCCATAATATCACGCACCTCCCGGGCGGGAGACGCAGGTACTGACACGTGAGGCGAGTTAGACGGCATAACTCTCCCCTCGCTGTTTGGTGAAATTTGTTCAATTTGTACAGATTGGCTTTTATTTAAAGTAGCATCAATACAGTTAGTACATAAATTTCTATTGGGCTCCACCTTGGCATTGGAACAAATGACACAGGTATCTTCCTCTGAATCAGACATGTTTAACACACTAGCAATAAACATGCAACTTGGTTACAATCTTATTTAACAAAAACGTACTGTGCCTCAAAGAAGCACTAAACGATTAAATGACAGTTGAAATAATGAACTGAAAAACAGTTATAGCATCACTCTTTAAAAAACAACACAACTTGTTAGCAAAGGTTTGTTCCCATTAGTAAAGTAACACAAATTAAATTTTAAACATAAAAATCACAGAGCAACGTTTTAAAACACAGCCACTACATAAGTCTCACAGCTCTGCTGAGAGAATCTACCTCCCTTCAAAGAAGTTTGAAGACCCCTGAGTTCTGTTAGAGATGAACCGGATCATGCAGAAAATACAAGAGTAACTGACTGGAAATTTTTGATGCGTAGCAAAGAGCGCCAAAAACGGCCCCTCCCCCTCACACACAGCAGTGAGAGAGAAACGAAACTGTCATAATCAAAACAAGCAAACTGCCAAGTGGAAAAATAATGCCCAAATATTTATTCACTCAGTACCTCAGAAATGCAAACGATTCTACATTCCAGCAAAAACGTTTAACATGAATTAAATACCTATTAAAAGGTTTAATGTACTTTTACAGAGTAATTCCGGTGAAATACCATCCCCAGAATACCGAAGTGTAGAGTATACATACATGTCATTATAACGGTATGGCAGGATTTTCTCATCAATTCCATTCAGAAAATAAAAACTGCTACATACCTCAATGCAGATTCAACTGCCCGCTGTCCCCTGATCTGAAGCTTTTACCTCCCTCAGATGGCCGAGAAACAGCAATATGATCTTAACTACTCCGGTTAAAATCATAAGAAAAACTCTGGTAGATTCTTCTTCAAACTCTGCCAGAGAAGTAATAACACGCTCCGGTGCTATTGTAAAATAACAAACTTTTGATTGAAGTTATAAAAACTAAGAATAATCACCATAGTCCTCTCACACCTCCTATCTAGTCTTTGGGTGCAAGAGAATGACTGGAGGTGACGTAGAGGGGAGGAGCTATATAGCAACTCTGCTGGGTGAATCCTCTTGCACTTCCTGTAGGGGAGCAGATAATATCCCAGAAGTAATGATGACCCGTGGACTGATCACACATAACAGAAGAAACATAATTTATGTAAGAACTTACCTGATAAATTCATTTCTTTCATATTAGCAAGAGTCCATGAGCTAGTGACGTATGGGATATACATTCCTACCAGGAGGGGCAAAGTTTCCCAAACCTTAAAATGCCTATAAATACACCCCTCACCACACCCACAATTAAGTTTAACGAATAGCCAAGAAGTGGGGTGATAAGAAAGGAGCGAAAGCATCAAACAAGGAATTGGAATAATTGTGCTTTATACAAAAAAATCATAACCACCACAAAAAGGGTGGGCCTCATGAACTCTTGCTAATATGAAAGAAATGAATTTATCAGGTAAGTTCTTACATAAATTATGTTTTCTTTCATGTAATTAGCAAGAGTCCA
Source organism: Bombina bombina (assembly GCF_027579735.1). Lineage (NCBI taxonomy): Eukaryota > Metazoa > Chordata > Amphibia > Anura > Bombinatoridae > Bombina > Bombina bombina. The sequence continues at coordinate 806,913,769 of NC_069503.1, forward strand.
TGAGCTAGTGACGTATGGGATAGCAGATACCCAAGATGTGGAACTTCCACGCAAGAGTCACTAGAGAGGGAGGGATAAAATAAAGACAGCCAATTCCGCTAAAAAATTAATCTACTACCCAAATCAAAAGTTTCAATTTTTATAATGAAAAAAACTGAAGTTATAAGCAGAAGAATCAAACTGAAACAGCTGCCTGAAGTACTATTCTACCAAAAACTGCTTCTGAAGTAGAGAAAACATAAAAATGGTAGAATTTAGTAAAAGTATGCAAAGAAGACCAAGTCGTTGCTTTGCAAATCTGATCAACAGAAGCTTCATTCTTAAAAGTCCAGGAAGTAGAAACTGACCTAGTAGAATGAGCCGTAATCCTCTGAGGCGGGGATTAACCCGACTCCAAATAAGCAAGATGAATCAAAAAGCTTTAACCAAGATGCCAAAGAAATGGCAGAAGCCTTCTGACCTTTCCTAAAACCAGAAAAGATAACAAATAGACTAGAAGTCTTTCTGAAATCTGAATAGCTTCAACATAATTTCAAAACTCTTACCACATCCAAAGAATGTAAGAATCTCTTCAAAGAATTCTTAGTATTAGGACGCAAGGAAGGGACAATAATTCCTCTACTAATGTTGTTAAAATTCACAACTTTAGGTAAAAATTGAAAAGAAGACAGCAAAACCACCTTATCCTGATGAAAAATCAGAAAAAGGAGACTCACAAGAAAGAGCAGATAATTCAAAAACTGTTCTAGCTGAAGAGATGTCTAAAGGAACAATACTTTCCATGAAAGTAATTTAAATGTCCAAAGAAAGCATAAGCTCAAACGGAAGAGCCTGTAAAGCCCTCAGAACCAAATTAAGACTCCAAGGAGGAGAAATTGGCTTAAATGACAGACTTGATACGAACCAAAGCCTGAACAAAACAATGAATAACAGAAAGATTGCTTTTTCTGTGCTGTTTTCATAGAAAAAATTGCTAGAGATTTGTCCTTGCAAGGAACTTGCAGACAAAAACCCTTATCCAAACCATCCTGACGAAACTATAAAATCCTAGGAATTCTAAAAGAATGCCAAGAGAATTTATGAAAAGAGCATCAAGAGATGTAAATCTTTCAAACTCGATAATAAATCTTACTAGACACAGATTTACGAGCCTGCAACATAGTATTAATCACTGAGTCAAAGAACTTCTATGACTAAGTACTAAGCATTAAAACTCCATACCATCAAATTAATAATTTGAGTTCCTGATGGAAAAAATGAATGTTAAGATATAAGGTCTGGCCTTAATGGAAGTGACCAAGATTGGCAACTGGACATCCGAACAAGAACCATATACCAAAACCTATGTGGCCATGCTGGAGCCACCAGCAACACAAAAGATTGCTCCCTGATGATTTTGAAAATCACTCTAAAAAGAAGAACCAGAGGCGAAAAAATATAGGCAGATTGATAACTCCAAGGAAGTGTCAATGCATACACTGCTTCCGCCAGAGGATCCCCAGACCTGAATAGGCCCCTGGAAAGTTCCTTGTTTAGATGAGATGCCATCAGATCTGTTACTGGAAGCCCACACATCTGAACAATTTGAAAAAACACATCTAGGTAAAAACCATTCTCCCGGATGTAAAGCTTGATTGACAGAGATAATCCGTTTCCCAATTGTCTATACCTGGGAAATGGACTGCAGAAATTAGACAGGAGCTGGATTTAGTCCAAGCAAGTATCCGAGATACTTCTTTCACAGCCTAAGGACAGAGTCCCACCCTGATGATTGACATACGCCACAGTTGTGACATTGTCTGTCTGAAAAACAATAAACGTCTCTTTCTTCAAAAAAAAGAAGCCAAAACTGAAGAACTCTGAAAAATGCACGGAGTTCCAAAATATCGATTGGTAATCTCGCCTCCTGAGATTTCCAAACCCCTTGTGCTGACAGAGATCCCCAGACAGCCTTCCAACCTAAAAGACTCGCATCTGTAGTGATCATGGTCCAGGTTGAATGAACCAAAGAGACCCGTAGAATTATATGATGGTGATCTAACCACCAAATCAAAGATAGTTGAACATTGGGATTCAAGGATATAAAAAGTGATAACCTAGAATCTCTGCACCATTAATTCAGTATAAAAAAACTGGAAAGGTTTCTTATGAAAATGAGCAAAGGGAATCTAATCCAATGCTGCAGCCATAATACCAAAAACGTCCATGCATATAGCAACTGAAGGAAATAATAGAGACTGAAGGTTGTCTGCTAGAGACAAAGACATTGACACAATCTATCTGGAAACCTAAAAAAAAAAAAAAAGGTGACCCTTGTCTGAGGAATCAAAGAGCTTTTGATAAAAAGATCCTCTAACCATGTCTTGAAGAAACAACAAAAGTTGAATCGTATGAGATTCCGCAGAACGAAAAGACTGAGCCAGTACCACGAGACCATCCAAATAAGGAAACACTGAGAACCTTGAAAAGATTCTTAGAGCTGTCGCTAGACCAGAAGGAAAAGCAACAAATTGGTAATGCTTGTCAAAAAAAGAGAATCTCAGAAAATGAAAATAATCTGAATGAAAACATAAAATGAAGATATGCATCTGTTGTATCGATTGTGAACAAATAATGCCATTACTGACCAAAAAAGGCAGAATAGACCATATAAACTCCATTCTAAAAGATGGTATACTTATATGACAATTCAAAAAGATTTTCTATCTTTGAAATAATGAATAGTTTTGAATAAAACCCCCAAATCCTGTTCCTAAAAAGGAACTGGTATAAATACCCCAGAAAACTCCAGGTCTGAGCAGCGCCTTGAGCCCCAACGGGTGACCAGCCGCGCTTCACAAGTACCCAATACATATAGCACTGAAACACACTTCAGGAAAGTGTGAGCCTTACTGGAATAGCTGGAATATGTTAGAGAGAGAAAAAATACTTCTCACAGACGGTTTTACTCTGAATCCTATTCTGTATCCAAATCTATGAAGTTTGGACCGAATTGAACCAAACAAATTTATTAAAAAAGTCTTAACCTGCCCCTTATCAGCTAAGTTGGAATAAGAACTGCACCTAAATGCAAATTTGGGGAGCTGACTTTGATTTTTAAAATGGCTTAAATTGAATGAAGAAAACTTCCAATTATAAACATGTTACTTGGGGAAGAATTTAGAATTCCTTTCCTTAGTAAGAAAAAAAGCTTAATATTTAGCCTTAGAACTCAATCTTGCAGCCCAGAGTAACAGTTGAAGAATTGAATCCAATTGTGAACCAAATAATTGATTACCTTGGAAAAAAAGAAATATGGAATTTAGAAATCAAATTAGCATTTCAAGATTGAAATCAAAGTTCTTCTAGCTAAAATAGCTAAAGACATAGATTAAACCTCATTTGCGAAAATATCAAAAAAATGACGACACAAATGAAATTATTAGTATGTTGATCAACTTAACAATGCTAAACAAATCATAATCCGATACTTGTTGCACTAAAGTATCCAACCAGAAAACTGAAGCAGTTGCAACATCAGCCAAATAAATTACAGGTCTAAGAAAAGTACCTGAAAATAAATAATTTTCCTTAAATAAGATACAAGTTTCCCAAGGAAAAAAATAAATACTATCTGCTATAGGAATAGTAGTATGTTAGCAAGAGTAGAAATAGTCCCATTAACTTGGGGGATCTTCCTCAAAACTTAAAACTAACTGCCGGCAAAGGATACAATTAAAAACCTTAAAGAAGGAATAAAAGAAATTCCCGGCCTATTCCATTCCCTAGTATCAGGAACTAAAAAAAAAACTCTGAAGAAACCACAGATGGTTAATAAGCAGAATTTAAATGTTAGCTAGTCTTAATCAAAAGAACTAGTTACTTCAATATCCAAAATAATCAACACTTTTTCAACAAAGAACGAATGTACTCTATTTAAAAATAAAAAAGTAGATTTGTTAGTGTCAATATCTGATGAAGAATATTCTGAATGAGAAAATACACCATCAGAGAAGGATAATTCAGTATGTTGTTGGTCATTTGAAACTTCATCAACTAAATGAGAAGTTTAAAAAAGACCTAAAAATTTTATTAGAAGGCGGGATAGCAGACAAAGCCTTTATACTAGAATCAGAAAAATATTCTTATAAATTCCTAAATATATCTTGTACATAAGATGTAAAAAGAATATCAATAGATAAATACTAATGGACTCTGCATGTAAAAGTTTATCATAAAAACTTATTACAAACCATAGCTAAATATAAACATTCATAACATTAAAATAAATTAACTTAGCTTTGGTAGGACTGATATCAGTCATCAGGAATCCCTCAGTATTTTCTGATACAGGAACAGCTTTTGAAATATCTTGCAATATGTAATAGAAAAAAACAACATATAAAGCAAAATTATCAAATTCCTTAAATGACAGTTTCAGGAATGGGAAAAAATGCAAAACAAACAAGCCTCTAACAACCAGAAGCAACAAAAAAGTGAGACTGAAATAATGTGAAAAAAATGGCGCCAAGTATGACGCCCACATTTTTTGGAGTCAAGTAAGACGCCCACATTATTTGGCGCCAAGTATGACGCCCATATTTTTTGGCTCCAAAAATGACGCCCACATTTTTTGGCGCAAAAAAAACGTCTGTAACACACATGCGTCAAAAAATGACTCAACCATGTGAAAACTTCCGGAGTCAACTATGGCGCCAGAAATGACGAAATTTTGCACCAAAAAAGTTTGCGCCAAGAATGACGCAATAAATTGAAGCATTTTCTGCCCCCGCGAGCCTAACAGCCCGCAAGGAAAAAAGTAAATTTGAAAATTTTTGAAGGTAAGAAAAAATATTTATTCATATGCATTTCCCAAAATAATGAAACTGTATGGCCCACATGGATTAGCTGTCTCCTGTTGTGAAAAGCAAATAAAAAAGTATGTGATAAGAGGTTGGCTGTAATGGCTTAGAAACGGGCAGAAATTTAGAGGTTTAAATGTTATAAAGTATATTAATATAATAATGTTGGTTGTGCAAATCTGGGGAATGGGTAGTAAAGGCATTATCTATCTTTTTAAACAATAATCATTTTGGTGAGAACTGTCCCTTTAAAGCACTCCTGATGTTTCAGAACTACATTACCCATGATGCTTAGGTACTCTGAAGTCCAGTTGAGCATTATGGGAAATGTAGATCTGAAACATCTGTAGGGCCAAGTTTCCTCAACCCTGCTTTAAAGGGACATTTATAGTGCTACTGAAAAGAATAGCAGGGCAATTCAAGTACCACAACACTGATTTTTTTAAATACATCTATTAATTGTCACCATTTCTAGAGTGTAGAGATAAAAGTATAAATATGTGATAGAACATTTTATTATTTCACTATTGCTTACATACAACTGTTTGTTTACCCCCCTGCAATGGAGCGAAAATTCATAGTTAAAGTCAGCTCCTGAGCTGCAATTTACTACTGGGAGTTAGCTGAACACGTGGTGAGTGGCAAGAGGCATGTGTTTGGTCACTAATCACCAGCTAGCTTCCAGCAGTGCATTGCTGCTCTTGATCTTAAAGTGATGGTAAATCCTAGTGTTTGTTAAACACTAGGATTTACCATTGGAACAAATAAAGGGGACTTTCATTCATAAAGTATAAAATATTTCATGCTGAAAGCTCCTTTATTTGTTCCAAGCGATCGCCGCACTGAACCAATAGCCATGAGGGAATATGTGGCGCCAAGCCAGATTTCCCGCACAGCTATTGGCTAAGAGGTGGAAACGTCACCTCTCTGCCAAATAGCGAAAATGGCGTTCTGCCGGTGGGTAGCAGCTCAGTGCGGCGATCACTTGGAACAAATAAAGGAGTTTCCAGCATGAAATATTTTATACTTCATGAATGAAAGTCCCCTTTATTTGTTCCAATGGTAAATCCTATTGTTTCACAAATCCTAGGATTTACCATCACTTAAAGAGACATGAAACCCAACATTTTCTGTTCATGATTCAGATAGATCATACAGTTTTAAACAACTTTCCAATTTACTTCTGTTATCAAATTTGCTTCATTCTCGTGCTATCCATTATTAAAGGAGCATCAATGCACTACTGGGAGCTAGCTGAGCACATTAGATTAGCCAATGACAAGAGGCATATACGTGCTGTCACCAATCAGCAGCTAGCTGCCAGTAGAGCATTGCTGCTCTTAAGCCTACCTAGGTATGCTTTCAACAGATGATACAAAGAGACAAAGCCAATTAAATAATAGAAGTACATTGGAAAATTGTTTAAAACGCAATGCTTTATCTGAATCATCAAAGTTTAATTTTGAATTTACTGCCCTTTAACTAGGTATGCTTTTTAACAAAAGGATGCCAAGAGAAAGAATAACATTTGCTCAAAGTACATTGAAAACAATTTAAAATTGTACACCGTCTTAGTCATGAAAGTTTGTTATTTTCAGATCCCTTTAACTGTACTCAGTGTTTATATGGACACAAATAAAATTAAATGATTAAGTGTTTCTATTCTTTACTGCTAAATGATAACAAAATAAATGGTCTTCTCATGTTCTGAGAACAAACTTTCATGAAAGAAGGTAGCTTGCACCAATTTTAATTTAACAGCATGTAACAGACACTACTATAAAGAATAATATGCACAGATACTGATATAAAAATCCAGTATAAAACAATTTAAAAACTTACTTAGAAGCTCCCAGTTTAGCTCTGTTGAGGTTAGCTGGAACACCCACTAAAAGTTGTGGTATAGAAAAAACAGCAGACACTTCCCCCCTCCCTCTTTATCTGCTTATGAAAAGGCTCTTAACACAAACAGGAGAAAGCTGGAGTAGGTATACATCAGTATATTTCTAAAACTTTGTGGCTTGGTTAGGAGTCTGAAAATCAGTGCAATGTTATTTAAAAATAAGCAAAAAAACTATGCATTTAAAAAAAAAAAACAAAAAAAATCTGTATAGGCTATATAAATGGATCATCTACAAAACATTTATGCAAAGAAAAATCTTGTGTATAATGTCCCTTTAAGGAGGAGAGGGTTCCAGATGTGCCGATGGCCCCTGGCTTTCAGATTGAGTAAAGGGACAACTGGTGGCAGCAGTCAGATTTACAGCTGCTTCTCTGTAAAGCCACAACGCTTCACTATATGGAGATAATGTAGAAGGTGTATTACTGAAGAAGAAATGTCTTGTGTGTGTCTATCACTGCACATTAGTTTTTGTGTGTGTGTCTATCCATGGCTTTTTGTATGTGTGTTAAAGTCCCTGCATTTTTGTGTGACTGTGTGTTAGTCCGTCCCTGTCTTGGTGAATTTGTCTGTCCCTGTCTTGGTGTATTTGTCTGTCCCTGTCTTGGTGTATTTGTCTGTCCCTGCCGTGATGCATTTGTCCACCCCTGCCTTGGTGTATATGTGATCCCTGCCTTGGTGTATATGTGATCCCTGCCTTGGTGTATATGTGATCCCTGCCTTGGTGTAAATGTGATCCCTGCCTTGGGCATGTGTTTGTGTGGGTCTCTCTGTATGATTAAAGAGTATCTGTGTATTTTTATTTAAACACATCCTGAGCCTTATTTGAGGGTTATGTGTCCACATTTTGTTATTTTTATTATTACTATTATTATTATTATTTAACATGAGATTTTGTATTATTTAACCTCTTAAGGACATATGACGGATTTTTTCCGTCATAAAACAATTGAGCAAACTGAAAGCTGTGTCCTTAAAGGGTTAAAAAGGACATGATACCCAAAGTTTTAAAGAGACAGTAAACCTAGCAAATAATGTTATATAATTCTGCACATAGTGCAGAATTATATAACATTAGCTTACCACCATGTTTCTAAAGCAAAGGGTTATATAGATATTTTGCAACAAAAACAGAACGCCACTCCTGGCTCTATTGAGCGGGTCTGTTTTCTTCTCCTAAGCACATCGCAGGCACGCTATATAGTCACATTGCGCCCGATCGTGCTATTAAAGTTAATGTAGCTCGCTCCAGCTCTGGTCTGGTCTGAGTTTGATAGCGCGATCGGGCCGGCTGTGATTAGACAGCGTGCCCAGATGCGCTCAGCATTCTGTCTTCGCTGCAAAATATCTATAAAACCCTTTGCTTTAAAAACATGGCGGTAAGCCGTTATATAATTCTGCACTATGTGCAGAATTATATAACCTTATTTGCTAGGTTTGCTGTCCCTTTACACAATTGAAAGTGCTGCGGCATATATTTAAAAAGCTGCCTAGAAAATATCACCTGAATAACTCTATATAAAAAAAACCCCAAATAATTATGCTTACTTGATACATTTGTTTCAGATCCCATTAACAAACATAATAATGTTTCAGCTGAAGGTTCATCAGTGTGATTATTTACACATCTGTACTATATCTTACAGGGAGTCCCACATCTAATTCAATATTTTAATATTAAAGGAACACTAAACCCACCTTTTTTCTTTCATGATTCAGATAGAGCAGTAATTTTAAGCAACTTTATAAATTACTCCTATTATCAACATTTTATTTGTTCTCTTTGTATTTTTATTTGAAAAGCAGGAATGCAAAGCTTTGAAACCGGTCCATTTTTGGCTCAGCCACCAATAAGCAAGCACTATCCAGGGTGCTAAACCAAAAATGTTTCATGATTCAAACAGAACATGTGATTTGAAACAACTTTACAATTTACTTCTATTATCTAATCTGCTTATTTCTCTCGGTGTCCTTAGTTGAAAAGCATACCTAGGTAGGCTCAGGAGTAGCAATGCATTACTGGGAGCTAGTCGCTGATTATTGGCTGCATATAAATGTCTCTTGTCATTGGTTCACCAGATGTGTTGAGCTAGTTACCATTAGTGCATTGCTGATCCTTCAGCAAAGGATACCAAGAGAATTAACCAAATTGGATAAGAGAAGTAAATTGGAAAGTTGTTTAAAATCACATGCTCTCTATCTGAATCATGAAAAACTTTTTGGGTTTTTCATGTCCCTTTAAAATAGTATACTCTATCTGAACCATGAAAGTTCAAGTTTTATTATTATGTCCCTTTAAGTCTAAGCAGAATGTGCATTTTGTTACCTACCTGGTTTCCACAGACAGAAAAAGTAACTTTATACTGATGGAAATTTTAAAGTATGTTTTATTACTCTTCTTTATCTTTGTATATTGATTTCTGTATTGTGTTGCAGTGCACAGATATTGGCATGTATTTTTAGACTCTGAGGCCAAAAAAATAACAACCATTTCCTTTCACAGTAAAATGATCTGCAGTTTATTTGATTAAATGTGTATTATTTCCAGTATGAGTTTAGAAGGGAAAAGTAGTGGATAATTCAGGATATTTTTATAGTTTGATTTCCTGCAAGCACTTCAGATAATTCTGACAAATTTATGAAAAACGAATGGGTGCACATTAACGTGAATTCTATTTAAAAATAATCCATTAGTATCTATGTTTAATGTGTTTGTAATCAGCTGAATAGGAATCTACAAAAATAGGGACTTTCAATAAACTAATTTCCTTTATTATATCTGTATTTCCTCTCTACTTAAAGGGACATTTTATTATAAACATTAAAGATTGATCTTGACTGGCTCACTAGCATTTTTTCTGTCCAGGAACTCTAAGGCTTGCACCATCTAGGCAGGATTTTACCTACAGGGAGTGCAGAATTATTAGGCAAATGAGTATTTTGACCACATCATCCTCTTTATGCATGTTGTCTTACTCCAAGCTGCATAGGCTCGAAAGCCTACTACCAATTAAGCATATTAGGTGATGTGCATCTCTGTAATGAGAAGGGGTATGGTCTAATGACATCAACACCCTATATCAGGTGTGCATAATTATTAGGCAACTTCCTTTCCTTTGGCAAAATGGGTCAAAAGAAGGACTTGACAGGCTCAGAAAAGTCAAAAATAGTGAGATATCTTCCAGAGGGATGCAGCACTCTTAAAATTGCAAAGCTTCTGAAGCGTGATCATCGAACAATCAAGCGTTTCATTCAAAATAGTCAACAGGGTCGCAAGAAGCGTGTGGAAAAACCAAGGCACAAAATAACTGCCCATGAACTGAGAAAAGTCAAGCGTGCAGCTGCCAAGATGCCACTTGCCACCAGTTTGGCCATATTTCAGAGCTGCAACATCACTGGAGTGCCCAAAAGCACAAGGTGTGCAATACTCAGAGACATGGCCAAGGTAAGAAAGGCTGAAAGACGACCACCACTGAACAAGACACACAAGCTGAAACGTGAAGACTGGGCCAAGAAATATCTCAAGACTGATTTTTCTAAGGTTTTATGGACTGATGAAATGAGAGTGAGTCTTGATAGGCCAGATGGATGGGCCCGTGGCTGGATTGGTAAAGGGCAGAGAGCTCCAGTCCGACTCAGACGCCAGCAAGGTGGAGGTGGAGTACTGGTTTGGGCTGGTATCATCAAAGATGAGCTTGTGGGGCCTTTTCGGGTTGAGGATGGAGTCAAGCTCAACTCCCAGTCCTACTGCCAGTTTCTTGAAGACACCTTCTTCAAGCAGTGGTACAGGAAGAAGTCTGCATCCTTCAAGAAAAACATGATTTTCATGCAGGACAATGCTCCATCACACGCGTCCAAGTACTCCACAGTGTGGCTGGCAAGAAAGGGTATAAAAGAAGAAAATCTAATGACATGGCCTCCTTGTTCACCTGATCTGAACCCCATTGAGAACCTGTGGTCCATCATCAAATGTGAGATTTACAAGGAGGGAAAACGGTACACCTCTCTGAACAGTGTCTGGGAGGCTGTGGTTGCTGCTGCACGCAATGTTAATGGTGAACAGATCAAAACACTGACAGAATCCATGGATGGCAGGCTTTTGAGTGTCCTTGCAAAGAAAGGTGGGTATATTGGTCACTGATTTGTTTTTGAATGTCAGAAATGTATATTTGTGAATGTTGAGATGTTATATTGGTTTCACTGGTAAAAATAAATAATTGAAATGGGTATATATTTGTTTTTTGTTAAGTTGCCTAATAATTATGCACAGTAATAGTCACCTGCACACACAGATATCCCCCTAAAATAGCTATAACTAAAAACAAACTAAAAACTACTTCCAAAACTATTCAGCTTTGATATTAATGAGTTTTTTGGGTTCATTGAGAACATGGTTGTTGTTCAATAATAAAATTAATCCTCAAAAATACAACTTGCCTAATAATTCTGCACTCCCTGTATGTTTTTAACCTACTTTGCAGGGTTAAACACATAGCTAGGGTTAGTAATAAAAAAGACATACTCAAACGAATCAGTGTATTGTTTTGCATCAGAACCCCTTGGCTACTACTCTGGGCTTTAACTCTTTGATACTCTAGGGGATTAAAGTACTAATGCTTTATTACCATATATTGAGTACTTAAAGGGACAGTCTAGTATAAATTAAACTTACATTATTCAGATAGGGCTTTTAATTTTAATCAACTTTCCAATTTACTTTTATCATAAAATTTGCTTTTTTCTCTTGGTATTCTTAGTTTAAACTAAACATAGGTAGGCTCATATGCTAATTTCTAAGCCTTTGAGGGCTGCCTCTTATCACATGCTTTTAAAATCTCTTTTCAACACAAAGAGACAGAAAGTACATGTGGGCCATATAGATAACACTGTGTTCAGGCACAGGGGGTTATTTAAGATTTAGCACAAACCAATGCTAAATTTAAGACAATAGATAATAAACAGTCACAGTCATGTGATCAGGGGACTGGAAGAAGGTTCCTAGATACAAGGTAATCACAGAGGTAAAAAGTATATTAATATAACTGTGTTGGTTATGCAAAACTGGGGAATGGGTAATAAAGGGATTATCTATATTTTAAAACAATAACAATTCAATGGTAGACTGTCCCTTTAATTGCGTAAAAACAGGCAAAAGGCTAATAGGCAGATCCAAAGCCACTACATTCTCTGTTCTGGTGTTAGGTAATATTACCTCCAAGCTATTGTGTGGCGGTGTGGTTATTTACCTATATCTTATATGGAAAGCCTGTGGTTAAATGTGCAGAATCCCATATATGATTTCTAGATAGTAAATGTTACTTAAAGGGACACTAAATAAATTTCATGCAGCTAGATTGCAACATGTCAGCACCCATGATTAGAGGGAGATGGGCAATAACCTCAATACAGGGTACTATGTTTATAGAATGTATTTGGTGTTTAAAGGGATAGGAAAGTCAAAACTTGCATGATTCAGATAGGGCATGTAATTTTAATACACTTTAATATGCACTTCTATTTTCAAATATGCTTTGTTCTCTTGGTATCCCCCTTGTTGAAAAGAATACGCACATATTCTACACTAGTTGGAACTATCTGCTGCCTGCACTAATTTGTCTCTTGTAATTGGCTAACTGGGTGGGTTGCTTTTATCCTTCTAGGAACTTGTATCTACAATCTCATAAAGCAGTGCTTCTTAAACTGGGGGTCACATTTTTTGGCGGCACAAGATTTTATAATGTACTGTGAGTGTTGTGTGTTGTAATTATATTTGTGTGTTATGAGTAAGTTTTAGTGTTTTGTGTATGAGTAACTTTTTTGTGTGTATTTTGCTTAACGTGAGGTAGGCACACAGCTTAGTTTGTACCTCTTGGGCTTTTTTCATTGTCATATGAGGGTTGAAAAGCCTACCTGGATGGGAGATTGAGTTAAACAAAGAGTCTAGCAATGACTACATAAGATAACTTATTTTTGCTAATAATCCCCTAACTTTTGTGGTATATCGATGTATAAAATATAATAACTAAATAGAAAAATTGTATAACTGTCTGACAAGGGGTTTGTTTTGAACTATCCTATAATATAAAAGTTCAAGTGTGTTTGTCCGCAGAGACTGCGTGAGAACAAACACACCTGGCCTTCAACAGACTGACTTAGCATCTGGGGCCGACCGGGCATGACAGGGGCGAAGCCGGGCGTGGTGCGGATGGGGCCGGACATGACGCGGGCAGGGCTGGGTGTGGCACGGGAGGGGCCATGCGGACGTGAGAGAGCTCAAAAGAGGGGGGATAGAGAGAGCAAAAGAGGGGGAATAGAGAGAGCAAAAGAGGGGGGGATAGAGAGAGAGAGCGCAAAAGAGGGGGGGATAGAGAGAGCAAAATAGGGGGGATAGAGAGAGCGAGAGAGAGAGCAAAAGAAGGGAGATAAAGAAAGGGAGAGAGAGAGCAAAAGAGAAGGGGAGAGAGAGAGCGCAAAAGAGGGGAGAGAGCATGCAAAAGAGAGGGTGAGAAGAGAGAGAGCAAAAGAGAGGGGAGAGAGAGAGCAAAAGAGAGGGGAGAGAGAGAGCAAAAGAGAGGGGAGAGAGAGAGCAAAAGAGAGGGGAGAGAGAGAGCAAAAGAGAGGGGAGAGAGAGAGCAAAAGAGAGGGGAGAGAGAGAGCAAAAGAGAGGGGAGAGAGAGCAAATGAGGGGAGAAAGAGCAAATGAGGGGAGAGAGAGAGCAAAAGAGAGGGGGAGAGAGAGCAAAAGAAAGGGGGAGAGAGAGCAAAATAAAGGGGGGAGAGCGCAAAAGAGAGTGGGGAGAGAGAGCAAAAGAGGGGAGAGAGAGAGCAAAAGAGAGGGAGCGAGAGAGCAAAAGAGAGGGAGCGAGAGAGCAAAAGAGGGGAAGAGAGAGAGCATAAGAGAAGGGGGAAAGAGAGCATAAGAGAGGGGGAAGAGAGAGCAAAAGAGGGGAGAGAGAGAGCAAAAGAGAGGGAGTGAGAGAGCAAAAGAGAGGGAGCGAGAGAGCAAAAGAGGGGAAGAGAGAGAGCATAAGAGAAGGGGGAAAGAGAGCATAAGAGAGGGGGAAGAGAGAGCAAAAGAGGGGAGAGAAAGAGCAAAAGAGGGGGAGAGAGACAGCAAAAGAGGGTTGGAAAGAGCAAAAGAAAGGGGGGAGAGAGCAAAAGAAAGGGGAGAGAGAGCAAAAGAGAGGGTGGGGAGAGAGAGAGCAAAAGAGGGGGATAGAGAGCGCAAAAGAGAGGGGGGAGAGAGAAAGCTAAATAAGGGGATAGAGAGAGCAAAAGAGGGGGGGTAGAGAGAGCAAAAGAGGGGGAGAGAGAGCAAAAGAGAGGGAGCGAGAGAGCAAAAGAGGGGAAGAGAGAGAGCATAAGAGAAGGGGGAAAGAGAGCATAAGAGAGGGGGAAGAGAGAGCAAAAGAGGGGAGAGAAAGAGCAAAAGAGGGGGGGAGAGAGACAGCAAAAGAGAGGGTTGGAAAGAGCAAAAGAAAGGGGGGAGAGAGCAAAAGAAAGGGGAGAGAGAGCAAAAGAGAGGGTGGGGAGAGAGAGAGCAAAAGAGGGGGATAGAGAGCGCAAAAGAGAGGGGGGAGAGAGAAAGCTAAATAAGGGGATAGAGAGAGCAAAAGAGGGGGGTAGAGAGAGCAAAAGAGGGGAGAGAGAGCAAAAGAGAGGGAGCGAGAGAGCAAAAGAGGGGAAGAGAGAGAGCATAAGAGAAGGGGGAAAGAGAGCATAAGAGAGGGGGAAGAGAGAGCAAAAGAGGGGAGAGAGAGCAAAAGAGGGGGGGAGAGAGACAGCAAAAGAGAGGGTTGGAAAGAGCAAAAGAAAGGGGGGAGAGAGCAAAAGAAAGGGGAGAGAGAGCAAAAGAGAGGGGTGGGGAGAGAGAGAGCGCAAAAGAGGGGGATAGAGAGCGCAAAAGAGAGGGGGGAGAGAGAAAGCTAAATAAGGGGATAGAGAGAGCAAAAGAGGGGGGGTAGAGAGAGCAAAAGAGGGGGGTAGAGAGAGCAAAAGAGGGGGGTAGAGAGAGCAAAATAGAGGGAGAGAGGAAGCAAAAGAGGGGGGGGGAGAGAGAGATAAAAAGACGGGGGAAGAGCGCAAAAGAGAGGGGGAGAGAGAGATAAAAAGACGGGGGAAGAGCGCAAAAGAGAGGGGGAGAGAGTGCGCAAAAGAGGGAGAAAAGAGAGGGGGAGAGAGCAAGCAAAAGAGAGGGGGGAGAGAGAGAGCAAAAGAGAGGGGAGTGAGAGAAAGCAGAAGAGAGGGGGGAGAGAGAGAGCAGAAGAGAGGGGGCAGAGAGAGAGCAGAAGAGAGGGGGGAGAGAGAGAGCAGAAGAGAGGGGGAAGAGAGAGAGCAAAAGAGAGGGGTAGAGAAAGCAAAAGAGAGGGGGGATAGAGAGAGAGCAAGGGGTGGTACCGCTGTACTGCAAAAAATGGCCCATGTACACGGGCTTTAGGACTAGTATTATAATAATGGGGGTTGAGAAAAAAATTCCAATGCAAAAAGGGGTCCCAGGTATAAAAAAGTTTAAGAAGCTCTGTCATAAAGGACTGAAGTATTAATTTGGAAGGCGTTCATGCACATTCTTATCTTGCACATACTTTTAGGCCTCTTTAAATACTGCAACCATAAGCTTGAGACATGTAAGAAGACTAGCAAGCCTTATGGCATATTCCAGTCTATTAGCACAGCTGTGTGAGGTGCTTCTTGTGGCCATTTAAACCTGGTTATTGTGTGGTTTTTCTAGTCCCTGCATTAAACCCCCCAATACTTTTGCACAATGCTAAACAACTTTTAAGCATATATATATATATCAAAGCAGTTTTGGACATTTTCATTGTGATTGAATCTAGGGTAAGTGTATTTGTAAGGGAGCTTGTGGGGAGCAATTGAATCTGGACTTTAGAACTCCTGTATTTCTTGGCGTTTCTCCTCCTCTTCTCTTTCCAACTGTATAAAGGGAAGTAAGATTTACTTTTGAACCATTTTTGGTTTAGTTTTTTTCTTCTTTGTTCTGCACCTTCTCTGGTGCTTTCTTTCCTCTGATCCTCCCCCTTTCTCTCCCTCAGTCCCTATATCCCTTCTTTCTTCCTCCATCTCTCAGTCCCATTTTCTCTCCTTCTATCACTGCCCTTACTCCAGTGATTCTCAACTCCACTCCTGAAGTACCCCTAACAATCCACGATATCTAAACTAGAGCACATGTGTTATAATCAGCTGATCAGTAACTATGGTAACTAACCCCCCTCACCCATCAGCTGATTATTTCACCTGGGCTCTAGTTAAGGTATCATGAATATCTGGCCTGTTAGGGGTACTTGAGGACTGGAGAAACACCAACTTACTCTACCTCTGTCACTCCCCTTACTCTACCTACCAATTTACTTCTTTGATCAATTTTCCTTCATTCACTTGGTATCCTTTATTAAAGGAGCAGCAGTGTAGTACTGGGAGCTAGCTGAACACATTGGTAAGCCAATTACAGTAGCCATATATGTGCAGCAACCAATCAGCAGCTAGCTCCTAGCTCCTGATCCTACCTAGGTATCCTTTTCAGCAAAGGATACCAAAAAACTAAGCAAATTAGATAATAGAAATAAATTGTAAAATTGTTTAAAGGGATATGAAACCCAACATTTTTCTTTGACGATTCAGATAGAGAAGTGGTTGCCAAACATTTTCAGGTCACTGCCCCCTGGTGCTATTAACTCAACATCAGTGTCCCACAAACGTATTCCATAAAAATAATATTCAGGGGGGCGGAGCCAGCCGAGGACGAAAATGGCCGCATTGTGTTAGAGCTCCGGTGCAGCCAGACTCGGAGGACAGCTTATATGGGGTGATTTCCCATCTTTAGGCCACATAAAGGCATTATTTACAGCTATTAAGATGGGGAGATACCGGATGGCGACATACTAACAAGCTGCAGCGAAACTGAGAGTCGCATCCTACACCGGAGCTTCGGCCCGGATTATACATAACTCGACTGACGCAGCTCCATTTGCTCCATCTGCTCAGGAGTCACTAAATACCGGATCAGTGCCACGGTACGGACAGAGAACTGTGAGTTACATTTTTATGGGGTGTCGCACCACACTTTAATAATGCACGATTTATAACTCAAAAAGGGCTTTGGCCCAGGGGTGTAGGCCATAACAACAGCAATAGAGGAGATCATAGTATCAAGCTCACTATTCAAAGATAACATTGCTTCCCGATACCATAAAAGCATCACCCCACCAAGATATTTATAGCTTGGCTACTGCTGCAGCACATCAAAAGACATTAAAAGAGACTGTCATTACAACTTTATGGCAGGGCCCCTAATCACCTAGTCACAGAATAGGCGGCAGCACCAGCAATACACAGCATTTAGTTTACAAGTTCCGCATAGGGTCAGCATGGCGGCCAGAAATAAACCAAAAGGGGACAAAGGCATCAAACAATCGACATTGCAAGGTAATAAATTCAATGCTTTCTTTAAAACTTTAGAGAGCTCTAATTCCTGTACGGAAAAAGTGATCACACCAAGTACACCGGACAGGGCAGATGATAACTTGATCGGGCTGGGGAACCACACTGCAGTGGTCACAAAAGCAGATCTCAGTTTGCTACCCACAAAAGAAGACCTTTCCAACTTTATTAACCAAGTCAATAACACGATAAAAGAGGGCCTGGCTGGGGGATGCTTCCGGGCGGCGGCCATGATGGCTGCTTATTTTAGAGGCTGAAGAGTCTGGCTAATATATCTGCTGCATATCGCCTGACTACGGCACCATCTATGATCTTAATTACTATATATTAAAACTGTAGCTCCTGCTGAATCTTTTGATCTAGATTGCGACGCCAACTTCTGTCCTGAGGTACCGGAACGGTGAGGTACGCAGTGGCGGCCTAGAAGCGGGCCAGACCTCCACCTAACCCCCCCCGGTAAGCCGGGTATAGCAGCGTTATACGCTGTCCCTTTTCTTCCCCTCCCAAAGCAAGTTTGTCAAGCTATCTTCTGGCACCCTTAACTTCATTGTCGGTAGAACTATGGCATCCGACTGGCAAATTCTCGAGGATACAATTTGCCATATCTTTGAAGAGCACTTTCAGAGGCTGTCTCACCTAATTACTAATAGCTTCAGCACTCGACCGCAACTTTGGATAGATGATGGGGTCACTCGGCTGCCTATGCTACCCTTGAAAGCGCACTTAACAAAAGAGGATTTAACTTACCCTAAACCTACAGCTCCGACAATTGCAGAACCAGTGGACTCCAAGGATGGGATTCCCTGGACATCTGAGGTGCCTATTTCTGGAGCGGTGAGAAACATCGGGCATGGATCTGAGATAGGCCAGAGAGGTACTCTGAGAGGTGTGGGCCTACCCTCCGCAGATCAACCCATACCGGCTAATACCCGCAGGCCCGGAGCCAACCAGACACGTAACAAGGCAAGGTACCGCGACATGAGGGGGATACATTCTGACCTGAGTTTTCCATGCGTGACAGCTGACCGGCCCTCCGTACAGGCTTCCCGGCGATCTCCTCAACTTCTTAGACCGGCAGTTCACGGTACCCCCCCCTTCAGTTAGTGTCTCTCACGCAAGAGGGGAGCTGCTTACCCCCTCAAAGACTGTTCATCATGATGAGATGAGACACGCTGCTGCAGGACATAACATAACACGAGCGGGTCTGCACACAGACGGACTGATCATCATTGGCACGGTGTTGGTATGTTGGCTCTTAACTCCGGGTCACATTGCAATATTTGTTTTATCAACTCTGGACCCGGTGGGTATAGGCTAGGTACTGACTTACTTTAGTGATTTTATGATCACCTCTGTGGGACTTCTCCATATGAACGCTACGTTTTTCCTTCAAAGGATGTTCTCCTGAGTCTAGTATGGTATCACAGTAGGACTCTATCAAGATATGCCATATGAGAGTTCTCTAGTATACTGTGGGACAATCTGTTGTTGTTTTATTTTTATTTTTTTTATTTTCTGTATATGTTACTTGTCTGCAAGTGAGTTAAAGATAGTGGCCGTTTCAAGCACATACCATTAACTAGATAGTGCAAGTGTTAATACTACTACTGATTTGTGGATCCCTATTTTTGTCATTTACCGCCCCCATTGCTCCACTAGCTAGGAGAATCTGCCAGATAGCTTACTATGCTTACCATATTGTTTACAGCTGTATCTTCTTAAATTCCCTTTTTATATTTGATAGCTAGTCCTGCTTTAAGGTTCTATGTCTAGCCATGTGAGAAATTTGTACCATTCCAGGCCCCCCTGTTTTTAAATACTAAGCTATACCAGCTTTTATTTCTATTCTGCTATATATATGTGGGTGACTAATTTATTATCTAACTCAAAACTTTGTACTGACGCAGGACCTATCTGGGGTAAGTCATGGAGGGAATAGGTACGCAGTTTCTTTCAAGCCCTACAAAAGAGCCTCAAGGGGGAAATAATAAGATAATTTATCCCCACATGTAATATGCTATTCACCCCTCTCACTTTTAGAGAAATAGCGTAATGATTCGCTAGATATTATATAAAGGATAACATTTATATCTTCAGTCTCTGGTTCATAAATCAGACATTAAGTTAACACATTGGTATGTTCTTGTACTTTAACTATGCACTGATTAGTTGTTTCTCGGCCACAAATTGTTTGCCTATTCTAATGTGTTTGTTGATGTAGTACATCTGAGGATCTTAAACTCATTGCCTTCCAGGTGACGTTACGTTTTGTCAGTATCACTGAGCCCTCTTATGCTGTCTCGCCCCATATATATATTCTAGCGGAAGTATGAGAGATCCTTATAGTTTATTATATAGGAACACTGTTTGATATCTAGTAGTTGTTACATTACAATTTAATAGTTTAGTTATCCCTTTATTCTCTGCATTTTTACAATTTACCATACATAGTCCTCATAAAATAGTCCCACTCAGTAACACTTGGACTACTAGTGGCCTCTAGATCTCTTTCTCCAAGCTCTGGGTCTATTCATCTGTAATTGTGGTTAATTGCTGAGCTATATTAATTTATGTTACAAATCAAAATATATGCAGCTCACAACCCCCTTGGTAGTGTCAAGCATTGTTTATATTATCAGGTCCTCTGTTAGCTTGTACCCCTATATATATTCTAGTTAGGTTGGGTTCAAATAGTTATCCAAATAAAAAATGAGGTTAGATATTTGGGATCCATAAGCGGTCTCCTTTGATCACTATATGTGTATAACTTAATGACCATCTTAGATATGTTATTTACTATGGAAAGAGTGTGTGACAATATTGTGGTTCTATATACTTTTCTGCCACCAAGAAGCTTCTCTAACATAATATTACCCCTTGCCCTGTATCTCTTATGTAAGCCGTTTTGATACTACTACATAAAATATTTTGGGTCCAAGAGTGGCCCGATTTGTTACTTTATTCCCTTTCCCCAAACTTCCCCCACTATTTCATCAATCTAGTCTAGGAGGTCCAAAAGAGGCCCCCTTATATCTTTGGGGGAATTGTCAATTTTATTTCATAATTCTGCAATGTACCATTTATATTTGATGCATGTATCTTATGATGCAGTGTTGTCCGACTGCTATTGTACTGCAAATTTCTTATCAATAAAAATGTTAAAATAAAAAAAATAAAAATAAAAAAAAGAGGGCCTGGCTGGTGTGAAACGGGAGGTTAATGCGTTGGGCCACAGAGTTTTACAACTAGAAGAACAATATGAAGAATCCTCTAAAACCTCAGACAATATGGCGATTGCACTTGAACAACAGAACTCCACCATCCTGCAATTGCAAGCACAGGTTGAAGACCTCGATAACAGAGGTAGACGCCAGAACTTAAGGATTAGAGGTGTTCCTGAACAAATCCTTCCTCCCCAAATACCATCATATTTGCAGAATTTGTTTAAATACCTATTGGAATTGAAGGCAGAGGACAGCATTCCAATAGATAGGGCACATAGGGCTCTCAGAGCTAAACCACCCTCTTCAGCCCCACCTAGAGACATTATACTTTGCTGTCACAGATTTACTGACAAGGAAAGAATCTTACAGGCTGCCCGGAAAAAGGCTCCAATTCGATTTGGTGAAGACCCTATCCAAGTGTATGCTGACCTGAGTGCCCTAACATTAGCAAAACGCAAGGAAGCACGATTTTTAACCTTGCATCTGGCTGACCTAAATATCCAATATAGATGGGAATTCCCGTTCGCAATCAAAGTGATGAAGGGAGATAAAACCTACATATACAGAGATGCTGAAGACCTGGAAGAATTCTGTCACCAATTGGATATACCTCAGCCCTCGCTACCATCACTAAAGGACAGTGAGAAAACTGGTGGGCAGCAAGCCAAGCTTCCGCCCAGACCACAAAGACCTGAGTGGACGACTGTCCCGAAGAAAAAAGAAACACCAATCCCCAACTCCAGAACTCTACAGGAAATTTGACTGATCCAACCCGAGATGTTTTTTTGGACCAAGGGACTCCCGGTTTGATTATAAGTGTACAAGAGACTGGGGTGCTCTGGTGAAAATTCCACAACCACGGGCCAACTGGCCCTTCTTGATCTTACTGGCTCTTTCTTTCTTGAGTGAACTGTAGCACCTTAGGTGGATACCTGACTTTCACCCCAATCCCCCTTAGCTGCTCATCTCCCTCCCCCTTTTTACACCCCTTAAAGTTAATAGTTAACTTTCAAAATAGTTATGTCCTCCGGGTCAGGCCCGGCTTAGTTATTGTTTACTAGCCCACTTCCCCTCATTAGATAGTGCTCAGCTATCACCCCTCACGCCCCCGCGGGCATCCGCCTTCTTGAGGCGAGGGGCTGTGGACATTGTTTTTCATTGTTTATATGTTATGTTTATGTTATGCTGTATTGTCAGTCTCGCTATATTGCTAACCTTATTATTTTCTCCTGTCAGCTCAACTCGCTCCGTAGGGGGTAGAACACATTATCTAACTGTTGTCTTCCCTCCATGTGCTTCCACCTCTCCCCTCACTGTCCAGCAAAAATATGCTACATACCTACCCGACAGACTTCATCAGGTAAGAGTATTAATCTATATACATTTGTGCTCCTCAGATGACCATTCATGACAGATAAGACCCTAGTAGTGGTATTGCAGAATACAAAAGACCTCAACTCACCCACTAAGCGCTCAATAGCATTGAAATGTTTTGCTAAACAGACCGACTATTGTTTTTGTCCAAGAGACCCATTTTTTAAAAAGACGCAGGGCCCAAATTCTCATAAAAACACCATCCGATAAGCTATTTTAGTTCTCATCCAAATAAAAAAAAATGGGGTGGGTATCCTCATACACAAGAACTTACAGTTTCAGCTTACGAATCAAATAAGGGATGCGGACGGTAGAATCTTAATCCTGATAGGCACCCTCTTCAATAGTCCAGTGACTTTAGTGAACGTGTATGCTCCCAACTCTAATAAATCCTAATTTTTTAACCGCTTATTGAAACTAGTATCAAACAACAGGAGGGGGACCTTGATATTGGGAGGGGACATTAATACAGCACTTGACTCGAAGCTAGACATATCAATTAACACCAGGCAGACAAGGATGAAACCACCCAATGCAATATATAACTGCTTCTCACAGCTGGGACTTATAGACATCTGGAGAGTTCAACACCCCATCCAAAAGAATTACACTTTTTACTCCCACCCCTGGGCGGTTTACATAAGAATTGACTACATACTAATAGACAGAAACCATTTATCATTAGCTAGGGACTCAGACATTCAGGCTACTCCCTGGTCAGACCACTCCCAGGTAAACATAGAACTGCGGTGGCCCAATCACCCAATTTGTATGGAGAATGGACTCCTCTCTCCTCCGCTCCCCACTCACTAAGAAGTCCATAGCCCAATCCCTACAGGAATATTTTAGCATTAACAATACTCCAGAGGTGAGTCCAAGTAGAATCTGGACTGCTCACAAAGCAGTGTTAAGGGGCGACTGCATTAAACACTCAGCATTCAAGAACATATAATAAAGAGACAGAGCTGCTAACTGCACAACTTTCTAATCTAGAGATTCGACATAAAAACACCCCATCAGACTCAACAGTTTACGACCAACTGACGAAAGTCAGGCAAGATCTTAACAAAATCTTATTAAAAGAGGCCCAGAGGAAAGCTCTTAATATTAGAAAACTTTACGCATATGAAGGCAATAGGGCAGGTCCACTACTAGCCAAAATGTTAAAAACTCAAACTAGCAGCAATCAGATACACAAGCTAGTGACCTTGAACAATCAAAGCATTTATGATAGCAAACTGCTTCAGTCAATTCTACTCAAGGCTTTACAATCTAGATACCCCCTAATCACCTGAACATTTTGAACATATGCAAACCTACATAGACAAAGCAGATGTGGCCAGATTAGAGACTGCACAGAGAGAGGCATTGGAAGACCCAATAACTCTAACTGAGGTACTTAGAGCAATTCGGAACCTACCCGTGGGGAAGGCACCAGACGAGAACGGATTCACTAACACATATTATAAATCCTTTGCAAATACGTTAGCTCCACACTTAACCAAACCTTAAACATTAACCTTAACATTTATTCCCACCAGAAATGCTAAAGGCTCATATCACAGTGATTCCCAAGCCCAACAAAGAACCCACAGACCCTAGTAGCTATAGGCCCATCTCCCTCCTTAACACAGACATCAAGATCCTGGGCAAGATTCTATCTAACCGAATTAATACATTTTTAGACTCCTTAATACACGCAGATCAAGTCGGTTTTGTTCCTGGGAGAGAGGCCAGGGATAACACAATTAGAGCAATCACATTGGCATGTTATGCTAAACAACATGAAATCCCATCAGTCCTAATAGGGACGGATGCAGAAAAAGCGTTCGATCGCGTAAACTGGGAATTCCTGAGGAGGGTTTTGATAGCACAGGGGTTTGGACCCAAAATGATAACGCGTATTTTCAGCCTCTACGCTTGCCCATCAGCTCAAGTTAGAGCAAATGGAATGCTGTCAGATCCCTTTGACATCCATAATGGTACTAGACAGGGCTGCCTCCTGTCACCCATCCTGTTTATACTTTCTATGGAAGTTCTAGCAACCCTAGTAAGGCAAGACCCCGAAATTGAGGGAATCCAAATTGGGCCACATAACTTTAAAATTGCTATGTATGCCGATGATATTCTATTCACAATCTCAAACCCTTTAGCTTCCATCCCGAATATTTTGGCTCAATTAGACACATTTGGCAAATACTCCAATTTTCTAGTCAACAAACACAAATCGGAGTTCCTGAAACTATTCCTCTCAGATACCGACTTGAAGTTAGTGTCAGAGATATGCCCCCTGACCCTACAAAAAAAATCACTCAAATATCTAGGTATCCAGCTATCACCCACTATTTCACAACTCTTTGATGAAAATTACCTGGCCCTCTCTCGCAGGATACAACACGATCTTCAAACATGGTCTGTAAAGCCACTTACATGGTGGGGCCGCACCCAAAGTATCAAAATGACAGTTTTGCCCAGGATCTTATACCTGTTTCAAGCCCTCCCTATTCCCACCCCCAAATGGTTCACCTCACAGTTACAAAAACATATTAATCTTTTCATATGGGGGAAAATCAAACCCAGAATCCACAAAGACACCATGTATAGGGCACTTGAGAACGGAGGACTGGGCCTCCCTTGTGTTGCAGACTATCAAGACGCAATAATACTACAGAGACTAATAGACTGGCATAGATCCAGCGACTCCAAAGTATGGGTTGCCATTGACTCACATATTCTTAGGGTTCCAGATGTGGGAGCTTTATGCTGGGTTCCCAAAGACCTCAGACCGCCTCAATGTACGGAGATAGAGACCTACCGCGGGGTGTTTGAGTCCTGGGACTCGATAGTTCAACGGAGAAAACATATTTCGGGCACTCGTTCCCCACTATTCCCGATACCTATTAATGCTGAACTGACGGGCGGACTTGACAAAGGCCAGCAGAGAAAGGCAGAATGGGGCTATACCACACCACTAAAAGAATTCACCAAGCAAGGGAGACTTAAAAGACGTGAGGAACTTAGTACAGTAACAGGGGGCAGATACACAAATTGGCTAAAGTATTCTCAGCTTGACCATTTTATTACCACATCCCCACATAAACAAGACTTTCTCAGGGATCTCACACCTTTCGAAGCATATTGTACTACATCAGGTTCTGCACGACACTCCCTTTCATTTGCTAGGAAAATCATACAAGCAGACCACAAGCTCCAACTCCCCTCATATACACAAAAATGGCAGCTAGACCTGGAATTAGTAATCTCAAGTGAAGAGTAGCAGAAAATTTTCACACAAACTAAGAGAGCGTCTACCTCCCCTCAATCACTAGAGCTAAACTTCAAAGTATTGATGAGGTGGTACCTCACACCCTCCAGACTACACTCAATTTACCCTAACCTTTCTTGCAAACTCAGGCTCACCCTCCTACAGATATGTGTGACGGGAGCCAAAGCATTGATAGCCTGCCATTGGAAAACTTCTTACACACCAAGTATTACAGATTGGTCGGATAAAATAGAAGACCTGCTAACGCTGGAAGAATATGGTTATACTAAAAGGAAAAAATTGAATTTACTTGTAGAGGTCCGATTTCTATGGGAAAGTTGCCCCTTGTAGGAGTAGAAGATAGAAAGGCTAATTACATGCTGACCTCCTAAACACCCCCCTACACACCATATCAAAGAACACCATTTCGTTATAGGGGACAGGATGACATTATGATAATTGACACCACCTACATTAAACTATATCTGCCCAAGACAACCCACAATGTTGACAGTTCCCTAGTGTATCATCATCTCATACAACTAGTGGACCCCAGACTCCCTGGCCATCATATATCTCATAAATCTCATAAATCTGTTAAATCTGTCAAATCTGATATATCTCAGAATTGCCCAGGAGGGACAGTGGTCTATAGGTTGAGCTGACTTTCTTCTTTTTTCTTTCTTTTATCTTTCTTCTTTCTTTCTTCTTTCCCCTTCTCCTTCTCCCAGGCATTGATACATCAAACTTGACATTCACTTTAAGGACTGAGGTTTTTCTCATATTACATTTTTAAACGACACAGGCAATTTTGGCATTTTTGCTCACTATTGGTTTCACCTTAATTTTCTGCTCTCTTGTTAAAGGGACAGTCAACCATAGAATTGTTATTGTTTTAAAAGATAGATAATCCCTTTATTACTCATTCCCCAGTTTTGCATAACCAACACAGTTATATTAATGTACGTTTTACCTTTGTGATTACCTTGTATCTAGGAACCTTCTTCCAGCCCCCTGATCACATGACTGTGACTGTTTATCATCTATTGTCTTAAATTTAGCATTGTTTTGTGCTAAATCTTAAATAACCCCCTGTGCCTGAACACAGTGTTATCTATATGGCCCACGTGTACTTTCTGTCTCTTTGTGTTGAAAAGAGATTTAAAAAGCATGTGATAAGAGGCAGCCCTCAAAGGCTTAGAAATCAGCATATGAGCCTACCTATGTTTAGTTTAAACTAAGAATACCAAGAAAAAAAAGCAAATTTGATGATAAAAGTAAATTGGAAAGTCAATTAAAATTAAAAGTCCTATCTGAATAATGAAAGTTTAATTTATACTTGACTGTCCCTTTAAGTGCACACATACATATTATACAAATGATGTTGTCCTGATTTTAGGAATACCCCATAAGCCTAGGGTTCCAAGTAATTTATAGCAAATATAGGCCAAACACTACAAAGATGGAATTATTGGTTTAACACTAACATTTGCTATGATTAGATTGTAAGCTAGTGCTGCAAAACCTGTGGGCGCCCTATAAATACCTGATGATAATAATAATAATAATAACAAGCTAAATAGCAGTCACCCAATTCAAAACTGCTACACAAAAGTAAATATTTATAGAAATCAGACACCCTAGGGAATTTACCTAGAGCTATATTTACTGTCTGTTTTTAACCCCTTTATCACCAAGGATAGAAAATTTAATTTAAGGGCAAAAAATAAATAAATCAAAAGCACTTTATTAAAATAAAATAGTTTGTACTGTATGTGTACACTGTAGGGGAGGGGCCAAGACAAACCATTGTGAACAAACAATGGCTTGTTGTTTTTTACAGGTTATCACTGTGACTGTCACATTGATCACATGACCATGGGCAACTTTTTTTGAGCATCACTTGACTGCCTCACTCTTGAGGCATCCAGTGATTTCTGGTATCCAGGCTACTTTTAAAAGTATACATTCACTGTGACTTGCTGTCAGTAAGACCGCTGTTTAAGAGCCGGACATCAAATGGCTATTATAGTCAAAACATGACATGCCTAATCTGTTTAGCCCATGACTGTGTATTTAACCCCTACAACTGGGTTAAACACACAATAGAAAGACTGCTCTGGACTAGCAGAGCACTGCTTGTCCCGAATGGAAAATGCCCCGATCCAATTAGCTAGTTGCACATCTGAGTCATGCAACTAGCGCTACTGATTGGATCCGTGGCGAGTTCCGCTCGGGACCAGGGGCTACAAACACAGTACTGCACGGTCGATAGTCTTAAAATGACTGGCTCTAACGGATTAGAGCATTTATTTTTTTCAACTATATTGGCCCTTTAAATTGCCATAGTCGGCGATCTGGAGTTGACTTAATTGCTCAGTTTTACTACTGCAACAATAAATCAACTTTATAGAAAGTGTATTCTACTTACCAAAGTGTTAAAGACTTAAAAACCTTGCCGTGTTTCTTGCTACTTTGCAATAATTCTAAACTGTGCAATTAATGTTAATAATCCATGTTAATATACAGTGCTGAGAAAACAAAGAATGCCTACAATGGCTGCAACTTATTGTAGTGAGAGAAAGTGTAAGTCGCTGATAAACCTGAGCTATCGTAGATGAAACAGCCTTGATAAAGCCTTGGCAAAGAGCAGTAAAACTGCAAATACAAAGCGAGAAAGTGGTTTTGCTTTGTGCATCCACAATAAAGCACAACACATTACGATAATTATACTTGGAGGAGCCCTCTAGCATTCTCTTCCACTCCTTTCCTACTAGCGCCCCCTATGGAAATCCCAGTGCCCCCTTCCACCTATTATGCCTGTTAATGCCCCCCTCAGTAATCCCACCCCCCAGGGGCTGTACCACCCAGTTTGGGAACCACTGAGATAGAGAATGCAATTTTCTATTTCTAATTTACTTCTATTATCAATTTTAATTCATGCTCTTGGTATCGTGTGTTGAAAATCAGGAATGTAAGCATGCCCATGTTTGGAGCACGATATGGCAGCAGTTTTGCAAGAATGTTATACACTAGATGCAGCACTATTTCCTACTATGTGGCGCTCCAGACACCTACATAGGTATCTCTTCAAGAAAGAATATCATGGAAAATAAGCAACTTTGATAATAAGTAAATTATATGCTCTGGGGCTGATGTATCAAATGTCTGTCTGACATGATACGCTGTAGCCTATCATGTCTGACAGACATCGCTGAATGCTGACACCATACACTGTCAGCATTTAACATTGCACAAGCAGTTCACCAGAACTGCTTGTGCAATGCCGCCCCCTACAGATTTGCAGCTAATTGGCCGCTAGCAGGGGGTGTCAATCAGCCCGATCGTATAGGATCGGGCGGATTGCAGACCGCAGCCTCAGAGGCAGCGGATCAGTTATGGAGCAGCGGTCCCCCCAACTCAATGATGGGATTGTGTGTGGGGGGAGTGCCTATGACGCTAGGCACCTCCTCAAGCCCGAGATCCCATTCAGGAAGCGCCTATGGCTTCAGTACAGCCAAACGGCTAGGTTGTTCTATGCAGTCCTAAGGGCGCTAAAGTCCAGCACAGTTAGGACGGCATAGAATGTCATAATGGCGGGAAGGGGTTAATCCAAATTGTGCAATTTATTTGCTCTAGTACAAGAAAACAGTGTTTTCCATCAAAAGAACTATAACATACAATAATAAAAAAAAAAAGATGAAATTTTTCAATGCATGATAGAAGAGTTTGTATTTTTTTTTACTTTATTAATCCTTAGTTTGTCTTAACACTGTATAAAGATATGTGTAAATGGATACTACAGATTACAGGCAAAATATTGCCAGTCAAGAGCAATCCTTTCTTAAAGTTTGCTGCCACCATATGGTCAAGTTGGCTTTGTACACCCTGTAAAACCTTATTTAAGAAAAGTAAGAAACAGCTATATTTGCCAACTACTGTGCTACATTGCACTTTTTCTTCATATGAGTTTTCTGTGCAAACAAGAGTTTAATGGAACTTGGGCTTGACAAATCCCAAAATCCAGGCAGATTATGCTACATAATATCTCAAAAGCATTGTATATTTTGATATAAATTTCTCAAGCTCTGACTTACAAGATGTTAAGAAAATTGAGTATATTTTCTACTTTTGCTTTAGAGAAAAGAAAAAAAAAGTTCTCAAAATAGCAACATTGCATATAGTTTGCGTAAATTAAACTGAAGCGTCCTTTTCGTCCCTAAAACAGAACATTTCAAAATTTCTTCATTTCTTTTTCACAAATCTTTTTTTCTGGTCTGAAATGAAAAAAATTATCAAACTTTAAGAGACATGCCCTCTCCACCAACTGATACTGCTGTATTAATTTGAGCTGACATTTAAACAATTCAAATCTTTATCAGATAAAAATCTGCATCACCAACAATTTTATTAGCACAATATTCCTTTAAAGGGACAGTCAACACTTCCGTTAACATTATTTGATATTGAAAATTAAAAACCGAAGATCCGCCTGCACTATACCCCTTCTGCCTTGCTTCTGTACTAATCAGCGTTGCTAACTTCTCTAATACCAGGTAAATAGAATCCAATCCTAGGTCAGAAATTGCAAGCGCGTGCAATTTCTGACCGCGGATTGGATTCTGATTTGCTGATCATTTGAAGAAGGCAGCTACGTAACGGTGGGGGGAGTTCGGCTGCCATATTTACCTGGTATTAGAGAAGTTAGCGACGCTGATTAGTACAGAAGCAATATCAAATAATGTTAACGGAAGTGTTGACTGTCCCTTTAATATTATAATGTATGAAAGGCCTTACGGCATTCAAATTCCAGAGGTGTCAGCTCAAAAACACATTCTAATCTAAATCTGTTAGAATAGTTTCTTGCATGTGGTGTCATAAGTTGTTTCAAAATGTCTGAGCTATTCCAGTCCATTAGAAAAGTCTTTATATTCTTTATTAATCGCATCCTCTCTAATTAAACAAGAAGAAGTGGGGCTCTGCAATGGACACTTGATTTTGGAGGGTGGGGGGCATTACACAGCCCCACCTCTTCTAATTTAATTAGAGAAGGTTGAGCCCTACCATTTGAAGAGGAGGTTCCCATCACACTATATAAGGATATACAACACATTAATTGAAAGCAGCAATCCTACTCTTTCAAATTATGTCTGTCCAGTTGACTGGTGATTGTTGTAAAAATGAAACACCACAGGAATTGTCCTTTTTTAGGGGATTCTGGCCCTTAAACCCCCAAGCCAAATAACATAATTTATGTAAGAACTTAACTGATATATTTATTTCTTTCATATTGGAAAGGGTCCATGAGCTAGTGACGTATGGGATATACAATCCGACCAGGAGGGGCAAAGTTTCCCAAACCTCAAAATGCCTATAAATACATCCCTCACCACACCCACAATTCAGTTTAACGAATAGCCAAGTAATGGGGTGATAGAAAAAGGAGTAAAAAGCATTAAAAAAAAGGAACTGGAAATATAATTGTGCTTTATACAAAAAAACATAACCACCATAAAAAGGGTGGGTCTCATGGACTCTTGCCAATATGAAAGAAATTAATTTATTAGGCAAGTTCTTACATAAATTATGTTTTCTTTCATGTAATTGGCAAGAGTCCATGAGCTAGTGACGTATGGGATATTAATACCCAAGATATGGAACTGCACAGAAGAGTCACTAGAGAGGAAGGGATAAAAATAAAAACAGCCATTTCCGTAAAAAAAAAAAAAAAATCCACATAAAAAAAATAAGTTTTTCTCATAATAGAAAAGAAAAAAAACTTAAAACATAAGCATAGGAATCAAACTGAAACAGCTGCCTTTCTACCAAAAACTGCTTCCGAAGAGGCAAATTACATCAAAACGGTAAAATTTAGTAAATGTATGCAAAGAAGACCAAGTTGCTGCTTTGAAAATCTGATCAACTGAAGCTTCATTTTTAAAAGCCCACAAAGTGGAAACTGATCTAGTAGAATGAGCTGTGATTCTCTGAGGCGGGGCCTGACCCGACTCCAAATAAGCCTGATTAATCAAAAGCTTTAAACCAGGATGCCAAGGAAAGGGCAGAAGCTTTCTGATCTTTCCTAGGACCAGAAGAGACAACAAATAGGCTAGAAGTCTTCCTGAAATCTTTAGTAGATTCAACATAATATTTCAAAGCTCTTACAACATCCAGAGAATGTAAGGGTCTCTCCAAATAATTCTAAGGATTATGACACAAAGAGGGAACAACAATTTCCCTAATAATGTTGTTAGAATTCACAACTTTAGGTAAAAATGTAAATGAAGTCTGCAAAACTGCCTTATCCTGATGGAAAATCAGAAAAGGAGACTCACAAGAAAGAGCAAATAATTCGGAAACTCTTCTAGCAGAAGAGATAGCAAAAGGAACAACACTTTCCAAAAAAAGTAGTTTAATATCCAAAGAATGCATAGGCTCAAAAGGAGGAGCCTGTAAAGCCTTCAAAACCAAATTAAAACTCCAAGGAGGAGAGATTGATTTAATGACAGGCTTGATACGGACCAAAGCCTGCACAAAACAGTGAATATCAGGAAGCTTAGCAATCCTGATCCGCATACCAGAACCTGTGAGGCCATGCTGGTGCTACCAGAGACACAAATGATTGCTCTATGATGATCTTGGAGATCACTCTTGGAAGAAGAACTAGAGGCGGGAAGATATAAGCAGGTTGGTAAAACCAAGGAACTGCTAACTAGAGAGGAAGGGATAAAAATAAAAACAGCCATTGGACCTGGACAAGTACCTGGGAAGTTTCCGGTTTAGATGGGAGGCCATCAGATCTATTTCTGGAAGACCCCACATCTGAACAATCTGCAAAAAAACACATCTGGATGGAGAGAACACTCCCCCGGATGTAAAGACTGACGGCTGAGATAATCCGCTTCCCAATTGTCTACACCTGGGATATGTACAGCAGAAATTAGACAAGAGCTGGATTCTGCCCAAGAAAGTATCCAAGATACTTCTTTCATAGCTAGGGAACCGTAAGTCCCACCCTGATGATTGACATATGCCACAGTTGTCGTGATACCGAGAACCTTTGAAAAAATTCTTGGAGTTGTCGCTAGACCAAATGGAAGAGCAACAAATTGGTAATGCTTGTCTAGAAAAGAGAATCTCAGAACCAATAGTGATCTGGATGAATCGGAATATGAAGATATGCATCCTGTAAGTCTATCGTGGACATATGACCTTACTGAACAAAAGGCAGCATAGTCCTTATAGTCACCTTTTTGAAAGTTGGCACTCTTACAAAATGATTCAAAATTTTCAGATCCAGAACTGGCCTGAATGAATTTTCTTTCTTTGGGACAATGAATAGATTTGAATAAAACCCTAGACCCTGTTCCTGAAACGGAACTGGTATGATTACCACTGAAAGCTCTAGATCTGAAACACACTTCAGAAAACCCTGAGCCTTTAAAGGATTTGCTGGAACGCGTGAGAGAAAAAAATCTTCTCACAGGAGGTCTTACTCTGAATACTATTCGATAACCTTGAGAGACAATAGTCTGAATCAAATGATTTTGAACAGAATTTGCAGAAATGTTTTGGAAACATTTTAATCTGCCCCCCACCAGCTGAGCTGGAATGAGGGCCGCACCTTCATGCAGACTTGGGGGCTGGCTTTGGTTTCTTAAAAGGCTTGGATTTATTCCAACTTGAAGAAGGTTTCCAATTGGAACCAGATTCTTTGGGGAAAGGATTTGGTTTCGGTTCCTTATTCCGTTGAAAAGAACGAAAACGATTAGAAGCTTTAGATTTACCCTTAGTTCTTTTATCCAGAGGTAAGAAACTCCCTTCCCCCCAGTGACAGTTGAAATAATTTAATCCAACTAAGAGCCAAATAAATTGTTACCTTAGAAATAAAGAGATAGTAATCTAGACTTAGATACCATGTCAGCATTCCAACACTTGAGCCACAAAGCTCTTCTTGCTAAAATAGCTAAAGACATAGATTTAACATCATTTTTGATGATATAAAACATAGCATCACAGATAAAATGATTAGCATGTTGAAGCAAGCGAACCATGCTAGACAAATCAGGATCTGTTTCCTGTTGCTCTAAGCTTTCCAGCCAGAAAGTTTATGCAGCTGCAACATCAGCCATAGAAATAGCAGACCTGAGAAAATAGCCAGAATATAAATAAGCTTTCCTTAGATAAGATTCAAGTTTCCTATCTAAAGGATCCTTAAAGGAAGTACTATCTTCCATAGAGATAGTAGTACGTTTGGCAAGAGTAGAAATAGCACCATCGACGTTGGGGGATTTTTTCCCAAAACTCCAATCGACTGCTGGCAAAGGATACAACTTTTTAAACCTTGAAGAAGGAATAAAAGAAGTACCAGGCCTATTCCATTCCTTTGAAATCATATCAGAAATAGCATCAGAAACTGGAAACACCTCTGGAGTAACCACAGGAGGTTTATAAACAGAATTTAAACGTTTACTAGTTTTAGCATCAAGAGGACTAGTTTCCTCAATATCCAAAGTAATCAACACCTCTTTTAACAAGGAACAAATATACTCCATCTTAATGAGATAAGTAGATTTGTCAGTACCAAAATCTGAGGTAGGATCTTCTGAATCAGAAAGATCATCAGAGGAGGATAATTCAGTATATTGTCAGTCATTTGAAATGTCATCAACTTTATGAGAAGTTTTAAAAGACCTTTTACGTTTATTAGAAGGCGGAATAGCAAAGCCTTCTGAATCGCATCAGCAATAAAATCTTTGATATTCACAGGGATATCATGTACATTAGATGTTGAAGGATCAACAGGCATTGTACTAGTACTGATGGATAAATTCTCTGCATGTAAAAGCTTATCATGACAACTGTTACATACTACAGCTGGAGATATAATCTCTGCTAATTTACAACAGATACACTTATCTTTGTTAGAACTGTTATCAGGCAGCAGGGATCCAACAGTGGTTTCTGAAACAGGATCAGATTGAAACATCTTGTAAATGTAAGAGAAAAAACAACATATAAAGCAAAATTATCAATTTCCTTATATGGCAGTTTCAGGAATGGGAAAAAATGCAAACAGCATAGCCCTCTGAGCATAGAAAAAGGCAAGAGTCATATAGGAAGTGGGGTTTAAATAATTAAATTATTTGGCACCAAGTATGACACGCAACACAAAATTAAATTTTTTGCCGCTAACATCATCTGGAAATGACACAACTTGTGCAAGGAGACCTTGCGTCATCTAAGACACCGGAAATGATTAATTTGTGTCACTGAACGTACCTTTGCGCCCAAAAAATTCTTGCGCCAAGAATGACGCAATAAATATCAGCATTTTGCAGCCTCGCGAGCCTAATTTTGCCTGCGAAAATTTAAGAAAAACAGTC
Organism: Bombina bombina; assembly: GCF_027579735.1. NCBI lineage: Eukaryota > Metazoa > Chordata > Amphibia > Anura > Bombinatoridae > Bombina > Bombina bombina. The sequence goes on from NC_069503.1 coordinate 806,948,214, forward strand.
AATTTTTAAGAAAAGACTATACCCCAGGTAAGAAAAAATAACTTCTTAAATATGTTTTCCCAACTTTGAAACTGAAAGTCTGCAAAAGGAAATATACATAAACCTGACTCATGGCAAATATAAGTACAATACATATATTTAGAACTTTACATAATACATAAAGTGCCAAACCATAGCTGAGAATGTCTTAAGTAATGAAAACATACTTACCGAAAGACACCCATCCATATATAGCAGATAGCCAAACTAGTACTGAAACAGTTATCAGTAGAGGTAATGGAATATGAGAGTATATCATCGATCGGAAAAGGGAGGTAGGAATCATCTCTACGACCGATAACAGAGAACCTATGAAAAGATTTCCCGCAAGGAAAACCATAGAATTCAGTAGGTGATACTCACTTCACATCCCTCTGACATTCACTATACTGTGAGAGGAATCGGGCTTCAAAATGCTGAGAAGCACATATCACAGAAGAAAATCAAGCACAAACTACTTCACCACCTCCATAGGGAGGCAAAGTTTGTAAAAACAAAATTTATGCTTACCTGATAAATTTATTTCTCTTGTGGTGTATCCAGTCCACGGATTCATCAATTACTTGTGGGATATTCTCCTTCCCAACAGGAAGCTGCAAGAGGATCACCCACAGCAGAGCTGTCTATATAGCTCCTCCCCTAACCTCCCAGTCATTTGACCGAAGACAAGCAAGAGAAAGGAGAAACTATAGGGTGCAGTGGTGACTGTAGTTTAAAATTTTTAAAAAAACACCTGCCTTAAAATGACAGGACGGGCCGTGGACTGGATACACCACGAGAGAAATAAATTTATCAGGTAAGCATAAATTTTGTTTTCTCTTGTAAGGTGTATCCAGTCCACGGATTCATCCATTACTTGTGGGATACCAATACCAAAGCTATAGGACACGGATGAAGGGAGGGACAAGGCAGGCGTTTAAACGGAAGGCACCACTGCCTGTAAGACCTTTCTCCCAAAAATAGCCTCCGAAGAAGCAAAAGTATCAAATTTGTAGAATTTAGAAAAAGTATGAAGCGAAGACCAAGTCGCCGCCTTACAAATCTGTTCAACAGAAGCCTCATTTTTTAAAGCCCATGTGGAAGCCACTGCTCTAGTGGAATGAGCTGTAATTCTTTCAGGAGGCTGCTGGCCAGCAGTCTCATAAGCTAAACGGATTAGAGAAGTTGCAGAAGCCTTTTGGCCTTTCCTCTGTCCAGAGTAGACAACAAACAATGCAGATGTTTGACGAAAATCTTTAGTAGCTTGTAAATAAAACTTGTGTAATAGATGTTCCTTCTTTGAAGAAGGATTAGGAAACGGTATCTAATAAGAATATCAATCAGGAGATTGTTGTTCCGTCACTACCTTAGGAAGAAACCCAGGTTTGGTACGCAACACTACCTTATCTGCATGGAAGATCAGATAAGGGGAATCACAATGTAAGGCAGATAACTCTGAAACTCTTCGAGCCAAAGAGATAGCTACCAAGAACAGAACTTTCCAAGATAAAAGCTTGATATCTATGGAATGCAGAGGTTCAAACGGAACCCCTTGAAAAACTTTAAGAACTAAATTTAAACTCCATGGCGGAGCAACAGGTTTAAACACAGGCTTGATTCTAACTAAAGCCTGACAAAACGCCTGAACGTCTGGAACATCCACCAGACGCTTGTGCAAAAGAATAGACAGAGCAGAAATCTGTCCCTTTAAGGAACTAGCTGAAAATCCTTTCTCCAATCCTTCTTGGAGAAAAGACAATATCCTGGGAATCCTGACTTTACTCCATGAGTAACCCTTGGATTCACACCAATGAAGATATTTACACCATATCTTATGACTTTTGAGCCTGAATTAAGGTATCAATGACCGACTCGGAAAAACCACGCTTTGATAAAAATCAAGCGTTTAATCTCCAAGCAGTCAGACGCAGAGAAATTAGATTTGGATGTTTGAAGTGACCTTGAAGTAGAAGGTCCTGCCTCAGCGGCAGAGTCCATGGTGGAAAAGATGATATGTCCACCAGATCTGCGTACCAAGTCCTGCGTGGCCACGCAGGAGCTATCAAAATCACAGAAGCTCTCTCCTGCTTGATCTTGGCAATCAGCCGAGGGAGCAAAGGAAACGGTGGAAACACATAAGCCAGGCTGAAGGACCAGGGCGCTGCTAGAGTATCTATCAGCGCTGCCTGGGGATCCCTTGACCTGGACCCATAACAAGGAAGTTTGGCGTTCTGACGAGATGCCATGAGATCCAGTTCTGGTTTGCCCCATAGTTGAATCAGCTGGGCAAATACCTCCGGATGGAGCTCCCACTCCCCCGGATGAAAAGTCTGCCGACTTAGAAAATCCGCCTCCCAGTTCCAGGGATATGGATAGCTGAGAGATGGCAAGAGTGAACCTCTGTCCATAGAATTATCTTTGAAACCTCCAACATTGCCAGGGGGCTCCTTGTTCCCCCCTGATGGTTGATATAGGCTACAGTCGTGATGTTGTCCGACTGAAATCTGATGAACCTGACCGCAGCTAGCTGAGGCCAAGCCTGAAGAGCATTGAATATTGCTCTTAATTCCAGAATGTTTATTGGAAGGAGAGCCTCCTCCTGAGTCCACGAGCCCTGAGCCTTCAGGGAGTTCCAGACTGCACCCAGCCCAGAAGGCTGGCATCTGTCATTACTATAGTCCAATCTGGCCTGCGGAAGCTCATCCCCTTGGACAGATGGACCTGAGATAGCCACCAGAGAAGAGAATCCCTGGTTTCTTGATCCAGATTTAGTAGAGGGGACAAATCTGTGTAATCCCCATTCCACTGACTGAGCATGCAAAGTTGCAGCGGTCTGAGATGTAGGCGGGCAAGCGGTACTATGTCCATTGCCGCTACCATTAAACCGATTACTTCCATACACTGAGCCACTGAAGGACGAGAAGTGGAATAAAGAACACGGCAAGAGTCTAGAAGTTTTGACAATCTGGCCTTCGTAAGGTAAATCTTCATTTCTACCGAATCTATCAGAGTCCCTAGGAATGAAACTTTTGTGAGAGGTGATAGAGAGCTCTTTTCTTCGTTCACCTTCCACCCATGGGACCTCAGAAATGCCAGAACAATGTTCGTGTGGGACCTGGCAACTTGAAAAGTAGACGCCTGTATAGGAATGTCATCTAAGTAAGGGGCTACTGCTATACCCCGCGGCCTTAGGACCGCTAGAAGGGACCCTAGAACCTTTGTAAAGATTCTTGGTGCCGTGGCCAACCCGAAGGGAAGAGCCACAAACTGGTAGTGCCTGTCTAGAAAGGCAAACCTGAGAAAACGATGATGATCTTTGTGTATTGGGATGTGAAGATAAGTGTCTACGGTAGTCATATATTGACCCTCCTGGATCATAGGAAGGATGGTTCGAATAGTCTCCATCTTGAAGGATGGAACTCTGAGAAATTTGTTTAAGATCTTGAGATTTAAGATTGGTCTGAATGTTCCCTCTTTCTTGGGAACTACAAACAGATTTGAATAAAAGCCCTGACCCTGTTCCTCCTGCAGAACTGGGTGGATCACTCCCATAATTAGGAGGTCTTGAACACAATGTAAGAATGCCTCTCTCTTTATCTGGTTTGCAGATAAAAGTGAGAGATGAAATCTCCCTTTTGGGGAGAGGTTTTGAATTCCAGAAGATAACCCTTGGACACAATTTCCAATGCCCAGGGATCCTGAACATCTCTTGCCCAAGCCTGGGCGAAGAGAGAGAGTCTGCCCCCTACTAGATCCGTTTCCGGTTCGGGGGCTGCTCCTTCATGCTGTCTTAGAGGCAGCAGCAGGCTTTTTGGCCTGTTTCCCCTTGTTCCAAGCCTGGTTAGGTCTCAGACCGGCTTAGACTGGGCAAAAGTTCCCTCTTGTTTTGTGTTAGAGGAAGTTGAAGCTGCGCCACTCTTGAAGTTTTGAAAGGGCCGAAAACTAGACTGTTTGGTCCTTAATTTGTTGGACCTGTCTTGAGGAAGGGCGTGACCTTTTCCTCCAGTGATGCCAGAAATGATCTCCTTCAGTCCAGGCCCGAATAGGGTCTGACCTTTGAAGGGAATGTTGAGAAGTTTAGACTTTGAAGTCACGTCAGCTGACCAGGATTTAAGCCACGTCAGCTGACCAGGATTTAAGCCATAGCACCCTACGCGCCTGAATAGCAAAACCTGAATTTTTAGCTGTTAGCTTGGTTAAATGAACAACGGCATCAGAAACAAATGAATTGGCTAGCTTAAGGGCCCTAAGCTTGTCAATAATATCTTCAAACAGGGTTTCAACCGGTAGAGCCTCCTCTAGGGACTCAAACCAGAAAGCTGCGGCAGCAGTGACTGGGGCAATGCATGCAAGAGGCTGGAGAATAAAACCTTGTTGAATAAAAATTTTCTTAAGGTAACCCTCTAATTTTTTATCCATTGGATCTAGAAAAGCACAACTGTCCCCGACAGGGATAGTGGTACGCTTAGCTAGAGTAGAAACTGCTCCCTCCACCTTAGGGACCGTCTGCCATAAGTCCCGTGTAGCGGCGTCTATAGGAAACATCTTTTTAAAAACAGGAGGGGGGGGCGGAGCTAGCCTTGATGAGGAGCAGACGTGGTGTGCTTGAGCTCCTGAATAATTTTATTAAAAGCAGTAATTTGTGGAGGTCCATCTCGTAATTCTAAGAGATATTTGGGCTTATTGGATGATGTCTGATTTGTGGCAGTAACAGTGGGAGTGATTGTCATCTGAAACTCCGCTACGAGACAATATTACAGCAGGCTCTGCAGGAGCATAGCAGCCCAAACGGAGACTACGGATCTCTCCCTAAAGGTAGCCTAGACTGAAGAGAGGGACAGCGGCTGCATCAGAAAGACCAGGTGAGTCAGAAAAACATACCGTTACTCACTCCCGGTTCAATAAATCCAACAGTGACAGTGGAGCAAAGGGGCGCGAAAGCACGCCATTGCTCTGTGACAGCGCATAGAGAACCCGGAAGAGCCGGGAGGAGGCGACCCGTAAGATAGCGCAATTAGTAAATCCCCAGTGCGAGTGGAACCGCACAGCAGCAGTACACACAGTTAGCACCCGACTAGAATAAGGGGACACAGAGGCTCTAACAAATTGGGGTATACCTTTAGCCACTTCAAAGGTGGACAGAGATTAAAACAGCCTATTTAAAGTTTTGGCTGACTGCCAGACAAAATCACTCCACAGTAAATACTCAGCGGTGTGAAATTAAACAGCTCTTGAGATAAAAATCTTCATAGTGACACCAACTACTCTACCCTATAAATACAAATAGAGAGCCCTACAAACATTCAAGAATAAACACAGATACCTCAGTGTGACACCTTAAAAACAGTTCATAGCCACCTTAACCCCTTCAGGTTCCTCAGCTTGAGCTCATTCTAACAAAAATAGGCTTATACATTTCTTTCAGTAGCAACCTATAACAGCCTAAGAATATTTATGGAATAGCATGTGAAGCACACATTGACTCTTACTGGGGGATGTGAAGATTAAATACTATTAAACTCACAGCGTCACAATAAATCTCAATATGAAATGAGAACAAGGAGTATACCTCTTGTTATATTAAAGGAGATACCTGCCTAAGCAAAATAACTATAGTCAAGACTGGATCATAAAAACCCTTATTTAAAAGCATAATAGATGCAACTCGCTGCCTAAGAGGAAGCAACCACCTCAGGAAACTACACAACCGTCTTGTTTACTTAACTCTATAGCTCTCTCAACAGCACTTGTCCCGTATTAAGATGGCCTCTAAGAGACCCACAAAAGGAGATAAAACCATAAAATCTACAACCGTGTCCACATTTTTTAAACCTTCCCAAGCAAGTAAACAGCCGCTAGACATGGAAATGGATGGGGACTCAGACACCGACTCAACAATTACCACAGGATAAAAGTCAGCTAACAAAAGCTGATCTTAGAAATTTAGTATCCAAAAAAGACATCGCAGATAATTTTGAAAAATTGTGGGAAAAAATTGACTCCATACACTCATCTGTGACCAATAGCCTTTCCGAAATAAAATCCGATCTACAGGAAATGGGTAATAGAATTGAGACACTGGAAGATCAAAAGGACTCCATGGTCAAACAAATGGATGAAATGTCCCAGGCTATGTCCTCACAACAACAGGCACTGGAGGAATTTCAAGATAAGTTGGAGGATCTGGAGAATAGGAGCAGGAGGAACAATATCCGTCTCAAAGGCGTTCCAGAAGAGGTGAGCCCCACGGAGATTCCAGCCTATCTTACCCAACTCTTCACTCATATCACCAACTCTCCAGCTGATTACCTCTTCCACATAGAAAGAGCACATAGGGCACTAAAGGCCAAACCCAAACCAGATCTACCCCCAAGAGACATTATAATCAAACTAACTTTCTTCCCGGATAAAGAAAAAAATTTACAGGCGGCAAGAAAACAACCAACGTTCAAATACCAAGGTAACGTTATACAGTTTTACCAAGATCTCAGTATTAGGGCACTACAGAGAAGAGGAGCCCTGCGTCCCCTTACTACTCTACTCAGAAAGCATCAGATCCCATATAGGTGGGGGTTCCCATTTGCTTTGTATATCATGAAGGACTCTAAAACAATCACACTTAAAGACCCAGAAGATATACCTGAAATCTGCAAAATTCTAGCTTTGGAGACACCCATTGTCCCAAACATAACAGCGGCCTCAGAGAAGAACAGAAACCCAGACAGACAACCAGACTCATCTAAATGGCAGACTATCAATTCTAAAAAGCAAAAAATAAAAGAAACAAGAGGGAAAATTTCATAGATGGAATCATATCCATCATTACAAATACATGGAATGCATTTCTTTTGGAGCCTGAGGGCTATTGAGACGGGTTGAGTGAACAATAGACAGAGATATTTTCAGTCCACCTTAGGAATATCTGCAACCTTGGTTCTCTAGTTCCTAACCTGACATACATTTTTCTTGGTTGTGGCCCTTTTTCAGAGACTCCTGCTAAGTTATACTTCCAAAAGTTAATTAATGCTGTGGGAATATAGCTCCCCCCAGAGTAGTATAGGATAAGATATTTTCTTGTTTACTGTTAGGATGTATCAAAGAATACCTTCTGGAGGTTCTACTGTTGGGGACCCTAAATTGTTGTTTATTATGTTATTAATGTTGTATTCTTTTTCTAGTTCCCCCCCCCATCCCCTGTGACGACACACCACAAATCACCAATCGCAATCTCGATCAACTACAACGCATAACCCTAGAATTCCAGGCCAACTACTCACAGGTAAAAAACCGCACCTTGCAACACATTAATATTGACATTCTAACATAATCCCTAAGTTAAAGATATTATCCCATAACGTAAGATTAACGTAGGGATTAAACACAGATGTAAAGAGGCAAATGGCGATGACGCAGTACACCTCCTTGCATGCCAACATCCTATTTCTACAGAAGACTCACCTACTTAAAGATAGTATTCCAAAATACTGGGCTAAACACTTCAATACTCATTACCAATCGACAGCTACTTCAAAAAAAAGGGGTACATCCATTCTGATTCTTCACTCAACTTCACACATGACGATATAATTGCAGACACTGAATGGAGATATATTATAGTAAAAGGGAGGATTTCAGACACCGAAGTCACCCTGTGCAATGTCTATGCTCCGAACGAAAACCAACACAGCTTTTTTAAAAAACTCACACCTACTCACACAATGGTCTCACACCAAAATAGTTTTAGCAGGAGACTTTAACATTTCTATGACGACCATTAGATCAAATGAAACTAAACCCTTAACCAACAAACAAATTAGACACAATCGTATTGTGAAATCAATACAAGAAACCCATTTGCCTCACTCCCTAATAGACACTTGGACAACATTATATGGTCTGACTACTGACACTACATTTTATTTGGCAGCGCATAAAACTTATATCAGATTAGATTACATATATGTCAGTCAAATAATACAACCCCTCTTGCTTAACTCTCAAATCCATACTTACGTATGGTCTGATCATTCGATTGTCACTTTACAGGTGGAAGGTCTGAGTGATCCAAACAGAAGTAAAATGTGGACCTTTGATAAATCATACATTAGAAACCCCCAAACACATGACAACGTACTTAAGCTATTAACTGAATACTGGCATATAAACACGAACTCGGTAACAAATCCAGGGATCACTTGGGCTGCTCATAAAGCGGTCCTAAGGGGGATACTTATCAAGGAAAAAACACTACAGATCAGAAAATATAGGCAACAGTTAAAACAGCTCCACACAGAAATTGAAGAACTAGAAAGACGACATAAACACACAGACAACGGCTGTCCAAAAGACTCTTCACTAAAAAAAAAACAGTGTTAGGTGCGCTCCTCCACTCACAAGCCACTAGAGCCATACAGAACGAACAAGCACAATATTTTATATTCGCAAACAAACCGGATAGATACATGGCGCACAAAATTCGGGAACGCTGTCGAGCCTCAGTGATCCCCTTAATCGAGACACCTAACAACACAGTAACTTCACACCCACAAGAGATAGTAGATACTTTCGCGGCATATTACGGCGATCTCTATAATGGGAAAAAAGTCATACACACTTCAGAAACAGAGACACTTACTTCGACCTTCTTTAGCCATAATCTACTGCAAACCATATCCAAAGATCAGAGGGAAGCATTACATACTCCCATATCCAATATAGAAGTAATAGGGGCTATCAAAGATCTTAAGCCGGGGAAGGCGGCTGGACCGGACGGCTTTCCTGGCGAATATTATAAGCTTTTTAAAGTAGAATTGATCCCACACCTAGTTAAATTTTGTAATCATATTATGGAAGGGGGACCCATTCCACCTGAGCTCCTGGCTGCGAAAATAGTAGTAATCCCCAAACCAGGAAAAGATCATAAAAAATGACAAAACTATCGCCCAATATCCCTTATTAACCAAGACCTTAAGATCTTCACAAAGATATTAGCGAACCGACTTAAACACATCATACCGAATCTGGTTCATCCAGACCAGGTGGGTTTTATTAAAGGTAGGGAAGCCCCATATAATATACGTAAAGTTACTAATCTAATTCAGACTCTGAAAGAGACTCGTACGCCTTCTCTGCTCCTATCGTTGGATGCGGAGAAGGCGTTCGATAGAATTGATTGGGAATATATGTTTCTAGTTTTACATAAGATGGGATTTGAGGGAGCAATAGAAAAGGCCTTGAGAGCTATTTATTCTACGCCAGGAGCTCAGGTATCATCAGCGGGATACAAATCTCAACCTTTCCCAATTCGCAACGGGACTAGACAGGGGTGCCCTCTATCTCCGCTACTTTTTGCCCTATGCATAGAGCCTCTGGCTGCTAAAATTCGGTTAAACACAGATATAACAGGGGTGAAGACAACTACTAAGGAACATAAATTAGCCTTATTCGCGGACGATATCCTACTAACCATGACGAACCCCCTAATATCCCTACCCAATCTCTATCAAACATTAGAGATTTTTTCTAATATTTCAGGATTTAAAATAAACACAGAAAAATGCGAGGCTCTCCCCATTGTGATTCCCCGACAAACTCAGACGTTATTAGAATCCAACTTTAAATTTAAATGGATGAAACAGTCCCTTAAATACCTGGGAATTCACCTGACTGCGTGCCCTGCACAACTATATAAAGCAAATTATACGCCACTGTTTAAACAAATTAGAAAAGATTTATTAAAATGGAAATCTTATAAATTTTCATGGCTGGGCAGGGTAGCTGCGGTTAAGATGAATGCTTTACCGAGAATTTTGTACCTTTTTAGAACCCTACCTATTGAGATAGTAAAAACAGATCTAGATGCACTACAAAAGGAAATACTTATATACATTAGAGGAGATAAAACTAACAGAATAGCGAAATCTATCCTGAATAGACATAAGAAATTGGGAGGTATTGGGGTCCCTAACTTAATAGAATATTATAATGCGGCCAGATTAGCACAAGATAGTTTACTCTTGAAAAGAAATAAAGAAATAATTTGGCCAACTCTAGAAGCAACATTAGGCGGTTGGGACGAGACTGATAGTTATTTGGGAACCTGGGAGAATGTAGACCGCTCAAATGACTCAGACCCTACACTACAAACCTCACAGTTAATATATGGAAAAAAGCAAGAAATAAATACGACCTCCTACCACAGTATTCCTTATATATCCCGATAAGATTTATCCTGCCCAGCGAAATCTGGGCTCAACTTCAGAAATGGGAAAATAAGGGATTATACAGAGTGGCAGATTTCATGGAGGGCGGAAATACTCTCTCATTTACTCAACTTCAAACAAAACTGAGCCCCCTGAAACTACACTGGTACATATACTTACAGATAAACTCGGCTGTTCGTTCATATCTGAAAAAGCCAAGACAAAATGGCATTACGCCATTAGAAACCTTCTGTAAACCAGAGGATCGCAGCAAACACACCATTTCTACACTATATGTGGCCATTCAGACCTCGCAGTTTAACACGAAAACATCCACTATGTTAGCCTGGGAGAGAGAATTACTTATCAGTAAAGAAATTAAAGATTGGGAAGGAATTTTTCAAAATGCAGAAAAAGGGCTGATAAGTGTAGATCTTAGGGAAAATGTAATTAAGACAATATACAGATGGTACTTAACACCCACGAGAACAGCTCACATGAACAAACAAGGAAGCGCCTTATGTTACAGAAGGTGTGGTGAAGTGGGTACATATAGGCACATGTGGTGGGATTGTAGGGATGTCACAGGGATATGGAAGCAACTTTCTACTTTCATTAGCCGAATCTTAAATGAAGAGATAGATCTTACAATCCAGCAAGCTCTCCTACATGTCCATATACACAGACTCAACAAACATATCAATACATTTATCAGGATACTGTGCACAATCACGAGGATTTGCATAGCTAGACACTGGAAAATAGGTAGCCCAACCTGGACAGAAATCTACAATAAAATCCAATATGCATACAGTATGTATGAATTGGCAGCACACACTCTAGATAACAAAGAGGTAGTCCAAGCGGTATGGTATTACTGGATAACCAAGTAAAAAATGTGAGAAACAAGACTAGTTCGAAATACAGACCTTGGTGGTTTAAATAGATATAAATCTCTCGTTAAATTACAGTACATACAACATAAATTAAAATGCGATGTGTCGTCACTCCCCTCCCCTACCCCCTTTACTCCCCCCCCCTATATTAATCTTCATGACTTAACCTTCTAGTAATGTGATGTACTTTAAATTTGAGTTATATAGAAACATGGAAAATGATCCTAGCTTCATTGAACGTTTCAACATAGTATATTAAAATATTTTATTAGAGCCAGACAAAAAACTATACTATCTGTTAATAGACACTGCTTGATATGAAGGAAGATGCATGTACAAAGTATCATCACAATTAAAGGATCACGGAACTTTGGTTAGAACTTTATAGGATTTATTATCTGAATCATTTATTATATGGAATTAATGTGATGTAAGCCTAATCCCCATAGATCTCGAGAATAGTGATCAATGCGGAGGAAGGTATGTATATAATTGTTTGTTATCTTTCTTTTTTGTAAATTAATAAAAATTATTCAAACATAAAAACAGGAGGGGGAGAGAACGGTACACCTGGTCTATCCCATTCCTTAGTAATAATTTCAGAAAACCTTTTAGGGATTGGAAAAACATCAGTGTAAGTAGGTACTGCATAGTATTTATCCAATCTACATAATTTCTCTGGGACTACAATAGTGTCACAGTCATCCAGAGTTGCTAAAACCTCCCTGAGCAATACGCGGAGGTCTTCAAGCTTAAATTTAAATGTAGACATATCAGAATCATAGTGAAGTATCTTCCCTGAATCAGAAAAATCACCCACAGATTGAAGCTCCCCTGCTTCAGCTTCAGTATAATGTGAAGGTGTATCAGACATAGCTACTAAAGCGTCAGAGAGCTCTGTATTTATTCTATTCCCAGAGCTGTCTCGCTTTCCTTGCAATCCTGGCAGTTTAGATAATACCTCTGTAAGGGTATGATTCATAACTGCCGCCATGTCTTGCAAGGTATACGCAATGGGCGCGCTAGATGTACTAGGCGTCCCCTGAGCGGGATTTATAGGATCCGACACGTGGGGAGAGTTAGCCGGCATAACTTCCTCCTTGTCAATTTCTTCTGGTGATAAATTTTTTAAAGCCAGAATATGGTCTTTATAATCTATAGTAAAATCAGTGCATTTGGTACACATTCTAAGAGGGGGTTCCACAATGGCTTCTAAACATAATGAACAATGAGTTTCCTCTATGTCAGACATGTTTAAACAGACTAGTAATGAGACCAGCAAGCTTGGAAAACACTTTAATAACTGTGAACAAGCAAAAAATAAAAACGGTACTGTGCCTTTAAGAGAAAAAAAAACAATCACAGAAACTGCAAAACAGTGAAAAAAGCAGTAAATCTTACGAAATTGTTACAGTGTGTATAATAGGCTGAAAGAGCATTGCACCCACTTGCAAATGGATGATTAACCCCTTAGTTTCAAAACCGGATCAAAAAAACGATATAAACGTTTTTAAACAGTCACAGCTCTACTGTGGCCCTACCTGCCCATACAACGACTTTGGAAGGCACAAAAACACTTTAGAGAGGCCCTAAATGTTCAGGGGACTCCTTCAGGGAAGCTGGATGTCTCAAGCTGCAAAAACTAATGTGAATTTAGGTGCGAAAATAGGCCCCTCCCAACCTGTACTCACAGTGAGAGGGCCTTAAAAAACTATCCCTAGGCAAAATCTAGACAGCCATGTGGAAAAAACTTGGCCCCAGAATAAAGTTTTATCACCAATATGTAATAAACGTTTATACACTAAAAGCAAACGTTATATCTATTCAGTAATGTGAGTAAATAATAAAAATATTACCCTTTACAGCAAGCATGATACCAGTCGTTATTAAATCACTGTAATCAGGCTTACCTTAAATACATCCGGAATTGTCAGCATTTTCTAGCATATTCATTTCTCTAGAAAAATTTAAAACTGCACATACCTCAGAGCAGGAGACCCTGCACGCTATTCCCCCAGCTGAAGTTACCCATCTCTTCAGTTATGTGTGAGAACAGCAATGGATCTTAGTTACAACCTGCTAAGATCATCAAATACCACAGGCAGACTCTTCTTCAACTTTCTGCCTGAGGCTAAAATAGTACAACTCCGGTACCATTTGAAAATAACAAACTTTTGATTGAAGATAAACTACATTAATGCACCACATCTCTCTAGCTACTTCCCTTGTCGAGAGGTGCAAGAGAATGACTGGGAGGTGGCAGTTAGGGGAGGAGCTATATAGACAGCTCTGCTGTGGGTGATCCTCTTGCAGCTTCCTGTTGGGAAGGAGAATATCCCACAAGTAATGGATGAATCCGTGGACTGGATACACCTTACAAGAGAAATCTGAATTATGGGTGTGGTGAGGGGTGTATTTATAGGCATTTTGACTCTTGCCAATTACATGAAAGAAAAAGAAAATTTATGCTTTCCTGATAAGTTTGTTTCTTTTTAGACACGATGAGTCCACGGATTTCATCCTTACTTGTGGGATTACGCCTCCTGGTCAGCAGGAAGAGGCAAAGAGCACCACAGCAGAGCTGTATATATAGCTCCTCCCTTCCCTCCCATTCCAGTAATTCGACCGAAGTTAGGAAGAGAAAGGAAAAGCTAAGGTGCAGAGGTGACTGAAGTTTAACCAAAAAATTAAAACCTGTCTCATAGAACAGGGCGGGCCGTGGACTCATCGTGTCTAAAAAGAAACAAATTTATCAGGTAAGCATAAATTTTCTTTTCTTTTTAAAGACACGATGAGTCCACGGATTTCATCCTTACTTGTGGGATACAATACCAAAGCTATAGTACACGGATGAAAAGGGAGGGACAAAACAGGGAACCTAAACGGAAGGCACCACTGCTTGAAGAACCTTCCCCCAAAAACAACCTCAGCCGAGGCAAAGGTATCAAATTTGTAAAATTTAGAAAAAGTGTGAAGAAAGGACCAAGTTGCAGCCTTGCAAATCTGCTCAACAGAAGCATAATTTTTGAATGTCCATGAGGAAGCAACAGCCCTAGTGGAATGAGCCGTAATTCGATCAGGAGGCTGCTGTCCAGCATTCTCATATGCAAAACAGATGATACTCTTCAGCCAAAAAGAAAGAGGTAGCTGTAGCTTTCTGACCCCTACGTTTTCATGAAAAAACGACAAACAAAGAAGAAGATTGACGAAAGTCCTTAGACGCTTGCAAGTAGAACTGTAAAACATGGACCACATCTAAATTATGTAGAAGACGTTCCTTCTGAGAAGAAGGATTAGGACACAAGGGCAGAACAACAATTTCCTGATTAATGTTCATGTCTGAAACAACTTTAGGAAGAAAACCAGGTTTTGTACGTAACACCACCTTATCCGCATGGAAAATAAGGTAAGTAGAATTATATTGTAATGCTGAAAGCTCCGATACTCTTCGAGCAGAAGAAATGGCAACCAGAAATAAAACTTTCCAAGATAATAACTCTAATATCTATGGAATGCATAGGTTCAAACGGAACCCCCTGAATCACTCTAAGAACTAAATTTAAACTCCAAGGAGGAGCAATTGGTCTAAATATAGGCCTGATTCTTGTCAGAGCCTGACAAAAAGATTGTACATCTGGAACGTCTGCCAGACGCTTGTGTAACAAAATCGATAAAGCAGAAATCTGTCCCTTTAAGGAACTTGCTGATAACCCCTTCTCCAATCCTTCTTGGAGAAAAGACAAAATCCTAGGAATCCTAACCCTACTCCATGAGTAGCCCTTGGATTCACACCAATAAAGATATTTACGCCATATCTTATGGTAAATTTTCCTTGTAACAGGCTTACGTGCCTGAATTAAAGTATTTATGACCGAATCAGAAAAACCTCGCTTAGATAGAATTAAGCGTTCAATCTCCAAGCAGTCAGCTGCAGAGAAACTAGATTCGGATGATGGAAGGGACCCTGAATGAGAAGGTCCTTTCTCAATGGAAGCTTCCACGGTGGCCGAGATGACATGTCCACCAGATCGGCATACCAAATCCTGCGAGGCCACGCTGGGGCAATGAGGATCACCGATGCCCTCTCCTGTTTGATTCGAGCAATCACCCGGGGAAGGAGAGCAAACGGAGGGAATACATAAGCTAGGCTGAAAACCCAAGGAACTGCCAAGGCATCTATCAGCTCGGCCTGGGGATCCCTGGACCTGGAACCATATCTCGGAAGCTTGGTATTCTGACGAGACGCCATAAGGTCTAACTCTGGCCGACCCCATCTGAGAATTAGGTTTGAAAATATTTCCGGATGGAGTTTCCACTCTCCCGGATGAAAAGTCTACCTGCTCAGAAAATCTGCCTCCCAGTTTTCCACCCCTGGGATGTAGATCGCTGACAGATGGCAAGAGTTAGCCTCCGCCCACTGAATTATTTTGGTTACCTCGATCATCGCTAAGGAACTCCTTGTTCCTCCCTGATGATTGATGTAAGCCAATGTCGTTATGTTGTCCGACTGGAATCTGATGAATCGGGCCGAGGCCAACTGAGGCCAGGCCTGAAGCGCATTGAAGATCGCCCTCAACTCTAGAATGTTAATAAGTAGAAGAGATTCTGCTTGAGTCCATATTCCCTGAGCCTTTAAGGAACTCCAGACTGCTCCCCATCCTAACAGACTGGCATCCGTTGTCACAATCACCCATGTGGGTCTGCGAAAGCATGTCCCCTGGGATAGATGATCCAGCGACAACCACCATAGAAGAGAGTCCCTTGTCTCCTGATCTAGGGTTATTCGAGGAGACAAATCTGTATAATCTCCATTCCATTGCCTGAGCATGCTTAGCTGCAGAGGCCTGAGATGAAAACGTGCAAACGGCACGATGTCCATTACTGCCACCATCAATCCGATTACCTCCATGCACAGAGCCACTGACGGCCGAGGACTGGACTGAAGGGCTTGACATGTATTCAGAATTTTTAATTTCCTGACCTCCGTCAGAAAAATCTTCATTGACAGAGTCGATTAGGGTTCCCAGAAAGGTTACCCTCGTCTGAGGAATTAAACTCTTTCCCAGATTTACCTTCCACCCGTGAGTTCTCAGGAAGGCTAACACAATCTCTGTATGAGACCTTGCTAGTTGATAAGATGACGCCTGGATTAAAATATCATCCAGGTAAGGCGCCAAGGCAATGCCCCGCGGTCTTAGAACTGACAGTAGAGACCCCAGAACCTTTGTGAAAATTCTGGGCGCCGTAGCCAGACCGAAAGGGAGAGCTACAAACTGAAAATGTTTGTCCAGAAAGGCAAACCTCAGAAACTTGTGATGATCTCTGTGGATAGGAACATTAAGATATGCATCCTTTAGATCCACAGTAGTCATGAATTGACCCTCCTGGACCAATGGTACGAATAGTTTCCATCTTGAAAGATGGAACTCTGAGAAACTTGTTTAAACTCTTGAGGTCTAAAATAGGTCTGAAAGTTCCCTCTTTTTTGGGAACTACAAACAGATTTGACTAAAACCCCTGTCCCTGTTCCTGAATTGGAATGGGACAGATTACTCCCATGGAGGAGAGGTCTCCTACACAATGCAAGAACGCCTCTCTCTTTATCTGGTCTACAGATAATCGTGAAAGAAGAAACCTTCCTCTGGGGAAAGAGTTTCTGAACTCCAGTTTGTATCCCTGAGACACTATCTCTATTGCCCAGGGATCCTGAAAGTCTGCCCCCTACTAGATTTGGTCCCAGATTGGTGGCCAACCCTTCATGCTGACTTGGGAGCAGCAGCAGGTTCCTTGGATTGTATACCCTTGTTCCAAGACTGGTTGGGTCTCCAGGTAGACTTGGCTTGCGAATAGTTCCCTTCCTGTTTAGAGGAGGAAGAAGGGGGGATTCCCTTGAAATTTCGAAAGGAACGGAAATTACTCTGTCGACCTCTGTTTGGATTTCTTATCCTGAGGGAGGAGATGACCCTTGCCTCCCGTGATGTCAGAAATAATTTCTTTCAAGTCAGGTCCAAACAGGGTCTTCCCCTTGTAAGGAATAGCCAAAAGCTTAGATTTGGATGACACATCCTCAGACCAAGATTTCAACCATAAGGCTCTGCGTGCTAAGATGGAAAAACCCAAACTCTTAGCCGCCAATTTGGTAATCTGCAGAGAAGCATCAGTAAAAAATGAATTAGTGAATTTAAGAGCTTTAATCCGATCCTGTATCTCTTCCAAAGAAGTCTGTTTTAAGAGACTCTTCCAGAGCATCAAACCAATAAGCGGCCGCCCTGGTAACCGTAACAATGCAAGCCGCCGGTTGCAATAGCAACCCTTGATGAACATAGATCATTTTAAGGAGACCCTCCAATTTCTTTTCCATAGGGTCTTTGAAAGCACAACTATCCTCAATAGGAATAGTAGTTAGTTTAGCCAAGGAGAAAATAGCTCCCTCCACCTTAGGGACCGTCTGCCAGAGTCCCTAATAACGTCCAACTTACTCAATTTCTCTGGAGGAACCACTATTGAATCACAGTCGTCCAGAGTCACCAAAACCTCCCTCAATAATAGGCGGACGTTTTCAAGTTTAAACCTGAAGGAAACCACTTCTGAATCGGTTAGTGGTAAGACATTTCCTGAGTCAGAAAGTTCACCCTCAGATGGAACCTCCATACCCTCTAATTCAGAGCTCTGGGAGGGTACATCTGAGATCGCCATCAAGGCATCAGAAGCTGCATTGACCATGTGGTTTTCCTTCCTTCTGCGTTTGCCTTGAAATACGGGAAAGGCAAATAATGCATCTGTAAGAGTAGATGACATAACTGGAGCTATGGCTTTAAAAGTAATCGCAGCAGAGGCTGCAGAGGTACTTGGCTCCGCTTTAGCGGGCATCAAGGGCTGTGACGCTTGGGGAGAAAGATGCGGCATACCCTGAATCTCATCAGTAGAACCCTGAGAAGCATCCGCTTTTGCCAATTTTTTATCAAAGAAAATTTGCTCTCTAAACTGAAGTGCCCTTCCAATGCATGACGGACAAAAAGTAACAGGAGGTTCCACATTGGCATTTAAACACATGGAACATGTAAAGATCTGAAGATCTTCCATGATAAAATTAAAGAAGGCAACTTTTGGTTGTTGCTCCTTTAAATAATTTGTTAATTTTATATCATAAAAAAATTAGAAGAACAGCCCTAATATGTATGCTGTCTGCTAAAATCCTCTGAAACAAAAAGTGTACTGTGTCTTTAAAATGTAAATGTTAAAAATTTTACTGCACCCAAACACTAACAATTAAACCAAATTATGAAAAAGTGCACCTCTCCGCCTCAACAGCTCTGCTGAGGCACCTACCTGCCCCCACGGTACACCGACCATAGTCTACTGTTCTTCAGAACGCCTAAGACCGATTGCTCTAACTTACAACCAAGCGGTCTTAGCGAACATCTGATCTGCAAGGAATCTCAATGCTGGATGCACCGTAGCAAGCAAACAACTGCGCGGCTTCTCTGTAGCGTGCAAAAGATAACCCCGCCCTTCGTGGGCGGCACAGGAAACCACTGTCTTCTGTTAAGAAAAACTGTAGCGAACGATCGCCGGATTCTTAAAACAATAACCCTTTACTGATACCGTAAAAAAGTAAATTTATGCTTACCTGATAAATTAATTTCTTCTATGGTAAGACGAGTCCACGGATTCCTCCTTTACTTGTGGGATATTATCCTCCTGCTAACAGGAAGTGGCAAAGAACACCACAGCAGAGCTGTCTATATAGCTCGTCCCTTAGCTCCACCCCCCAGTCATTCGACTGAAGGTACAGAAAGAAAAAGGAGAAACTACAAGGTGCAGAGGTGACTGAAGTTTAAATCAAAAAACATATCTGTCTTAAAATGACAGGGCGGGCCGTGGACTCGTCTTACCATAGAAGAAATTAATTTATCAGGTAAGCATAAATTTACTTTTCTTCTATAAAGGTAAGACGATTCCACGGATTCATCCTTTACTTGTGGGATACAATACCAAAGCTACAGGACACGGATGAACGGGAGGGACAAGACAGATGGTTAATTAGAAGGCACCACTGCTTGAAGAATTTTTCTCCCAAAAATAGCCTCCGAAGAAGCAAAGGTCTAAAATTTGTAAAATTTGGAAAAGGTATGAAGCGAAGACCAAGTCACAGCCTTACAAATCTGTTCAACAGAAGCATTTTTAAAAGCCCATGTGGAAGCCACCGCTCTAGTAGAGTGAGCTGTAATTCTTTCAGGAGGCTGCTGTCCAGAAGTCTCGTATGCCAAACGGATGATGCTTTTCAGCCAAAAGGCAAGAGAGGTAGCCGTAGCTTTTTGAAGTCAACGTTTTCCAGAATAGACAAACAACAAAGAAGATGTTTGACGGAAATCTTTGGTCGCTTGCAAACTTTAAAGCATGAACCACATCCAAGTTGTGCAATAGACGCTCCTTATTAGAGGAAGGATTAGGACACAGAGAAGGAACAACAATTTCCTGATTGATATTCTTATTAGTAACAACCTTAGGAAAGAATCCAGGTTTGGTACGCAAAACCACCTTATCAGCATGGAAAACAAGATAAGGCGAATCACATTGCAATGCAGATAGTTCAGAAACTCTTCGAGCTGAAGAGATAGCAACTAAAAACAGAACTTTCCAAGATAGAAGCTTAATATTTATGGAATGCATAGGTTCAAACGGAACCCCTTGAAGAACTTTAAGAACTAAATTCAAACTCCATAGCGGAGCAACAGGTTTAAACACAGACTTGATTCTAACTAAAGTGACAGAACGACTGAACGTCTGGAACATCTGCCAGACGCTTGTGCAGTAGAATTGATAAAGCAGATATCTGTCCCTTTAAGGAACAAGCTGATAGCCCATTCTCCAATCCTTCTTTGAGAAAGGACAAATCCTAGGAATCCTGATCTTACTCCATGAGTAGCCTTTGGATTAGCACCAATAAAGATATTTACGCCATATCTTATGATAAATGTTCCTGGTGACAGGCTTTCAAGCCTGAATCAAGGTATCTATGACCTACTCCGAGAAACCCCGCTTGGATAAGATCAAGTGTTCAATCTCCAAGCAGTCAGCCGCAGAGAAACTAGATTTGGATGCTGGAACGGACCTTGAATCAGAAGGTCCTGCCTCAGTGGCAGAGTCCATGGTGGAAGAGTGTCAGGGTGCCAGGAATCAGACTGAGACGAGAAGTGCAAAAATAATCACACCTTTATTAATAGCAAAAAATAATAAAAAGTCCACAAGTCAAATAACAAGCCAGTAATCAAAACCAGAGCTGGTAGTCAGACAAGCCGAGTCAGGAGCCAAAGCGAGTAGTCAGACGAGCCGGAATCAGGAACAAGAAGAACAGCAGAGTCAGGAACAAGCCAGTGATCAGGAACCAGGAAGGACGTCAGACAGCCAGGTAATACACAGGAGCTCTCACAAAAAGGTCTGAGACAACGCAATGACAAAGCATACTGAACAGAGGCCCTTTAAATAATAAGTGATGACATCACAATTCTGAGACTGCATCCTGTCTCACATGGATGATGTAAACCAGTCTGGCCATAAAAGCAAGTGCAGGAAGTGAGCAGCATCCCCCACAATGCACCAAGTGAGGAAGAGAGGTGAGTAAAATGGTTGCCAGCAGCACATGGCAAACAAGTCAGGAAAAAACCCTGACAGTACCCACACCTCAACGACCCCTCCCCCGCGGGAGGACAAAAGGCTTATTGGGGAAACAGGCATGGAAGGCACGGAGAAGGGCGGGTGCATGAACATCAGAGGAGGGAACCCATGAACGCTCCTCTGGACCCTAGCCCCTCCAATGAACCAAATACTGTACGCGGCCCCTGGACATACGAGTCAATAATGCTGCTGACCTCATACTCCTCATGGTTGTCAACAAAGATAGGACGGGACGAGGCAACACAGTGGTAAACCGATTACAAACCAATGGCTTCAAGAGGGAGACATGAAAAACATTGGAGATGCGCATTGCAGGAGGAAGGTCAAGAGCGTAGGCCACAGGATTGACCCGTCGGAGTATTCGAAAAGGACCAACATAACGGGGAGCCAGTTTATTGGAAGGCACACGAAGGTTCAAGTTGCGGGAGGACAGCCAAACTCTCTCACCAACCTGGTACGAAGGTGCAGGCAGACGCCTACGATCAGCCTGGAACTTTTGGCGCTGCATAGAACGATGAAGGCAATCCTGAATCTGCACCCACGTGGAACGGAGTTGCCGGAGATGCTCCTCCAAAGCCGGAATACCCTGAGACATGAATGAATCGGGCAACAAGGATGGTTGAAACCCATAATTCGCCATGAACGGGATAACTTGGAGGAAGCATTGATAGCACTATTACGAGCAAACTCTGCCAAGGTAACAGTTCAGACCAATTATTGTGGTGATCTGAGACATAGCAACGGAGGAACTGTTCCAGAGCTTGTTTAGACCGTTCCACAGCCCCATTGGATTGAGGGTGATATGCCGAGTAGAAGGAGAGCTGGATCCCCATTTGAGCACAAAAGGAATGCCAAAATCTGGAGACAAACTGGCTACCCGGGTCCGACACTATCTCCTTCGGTAATCCATGAAAACGGAAGACCTCACGGGCAAAAATTGAAGCAAGCTCCTGAGCAGTAGGCAACTTCTTCAAGGGAATGCAATGTGACATTTTAGAAAAACGGTCAACCACCATAAGGATAAAAGTATTGCCATTGGAAACAGGGAGCTCGACAATGAAGTCCATGGAAAGATGTGTCGAAGGACGCTCACCATTAGCAATAGGTTGAAGAAGACCCACAGGAAGATGTTGAGGAGTCTTATTCTGTGCACAAAATGAGCAGGAGGCTACATACGCAGCAACATCAGAACGAAGACCTGGCCACCAGAATTGTCGAGTGACAGACCAAATTTGTGGTTCTTGCCTGGGTGACCTGCGGCTTTAGGATGGTGGTAAGTGTGCAAAAGTTTAGTTTGAAGACTCTCAGGAACAAAACACTTACCACTAGGTTTCTTAGGAGGTGCATTGGTTTGTGCAGCCAGGATCTCCTCCCCCAAGGGAGAAGTCAAATTAGTATGTATGGTAGTCAAAATATGGTCAGGAGGAATAACTGGAGTAGGTACAGACTCCTCCTTGGACATAGGTGAAAATTGTCGAGAGAGGGCATCAGCCCTAACATTCTTACTAACAGGCAGGTAGGAGACCACATAATTAAATTGAGACAAAAATAGCGCCCATCTGGCCTGTCGGGGCGACAAACGTTTTGCTTCAGATAGATAAGTTAAATTCTCGTGGTCAGTAAGAATGAGCACTGGCACGCTAGTACCCTCAAGAAGATGCCTCCATTCCTTGAGTGACAAAATTATGGCCAGTAATTCCCTGTCGCCAATTTCATAATTGCACTCCGCTGGACACAATTTCTTAGAGAAGAAACCACACGGATGCAAGGAACCGTCAGGCGTAGGACGTTGAGACAAGAGGGCACCTACTCCAGTCTCTTACTAATTGTCCTCCAGAACGAAAGGCAGGACTGGGTTAGGATGAGCCAGAACTGGAGCGGCAGCAAAGGCAATCTTAAGACTATCAAAGGCCTCAATGGCAGTAGGTAACCAATGGAGTGGACCACTCTCTTTACGGGTCATGTCTGTGATAGGTTTGACCAAGGAAGAAAAGTTTTTAATAAATTTTCTATAGTAATTGGAGAACCCCAAAAAACGTTGAATAGACCGAAAACCAACTGGGCAAGGCCACTGCAGAACTGCAGATAACTTGTCAGGATCCATGGAGAACCCTGCAACAGAGATAACCTAACCTAGGAAGGTTACTTGAGTCTGATGGAACTCACATTTCTCAAGTTTACAAAACAGGCCGTTCTCACGTAGTCTCTGAAGAACCCGTGTAACATCAGAACGATGAGCCTCAAGTGTGGGTGAGTGTATGAGGATGTCGTCTAAGTACACCACAACACACTGTTGCAACATATCTCGTAGGACATCATTAATAAATTCCTGGAAAACAGCAGTAGCATTACATAGGCCAAAGGGCATTACAAGATACTCATAATGCCCGCTCCTGGTGTTAAATGCTGTTTTCCATTCGTGGCCCTCCTTGATCCCAACGAGATTGTATGCTCCTCTCAAATCAAGCTTCGTAAAGACCGTAGCTGCCTTGAGGCGGTCAAAGAGTTCCGTAATGAGTATGTAATGAATAGGGTAAGCATTCTTAATGGTAAGATGATTAAGACCCCTATAATCGATGCATGTTCTTAACTCGCCACCCTTTTTCTTAACAAAGAAGAAGCCAGCCCCTGCAGGAGAGCAGGATTTGCGGATGATCCCCCACGACAGAGCATCGGAAACATACTCCTCCATAGAACAATTCTCTGCAACAGACAGAGGGTAAACCCGGCCCGAGGAGGAATGGCTCCGGGTTGCAGGTCTATGGCACAATCGTAAGACCGGTGAGGAGGCAACGTACCGGCACGCACCGTGTCAAAAACGTCTAGGAACTCTCGGTACTCCTCTGGCAATTGAGATACTGAAGAAGTGCACAAGACTTTAACTGGTTTCTGAAGACAAGTGGAAATACATTTCGAAGACCACGACAAAATTTCGGACCTGCGCCAGTCGAGACTGGGATTGTGCTTTTGGAGCCAGGGATAACCCAGAACAACCGGAAAATGCGGAGAGTTTATCACCTGGAACTGGAGGGTTTCAAAATGGAGAGCCCAAACAGCCATGGACAACGGAGCGGTTTCGTGAGTAACAAGTGCGGGCTGAAGGGGCCTGCCATCAATGGCCTCAATAGCAAGTGGAACGGACCGAGGCAAAACAGGAATGGAGTGCTTCGATACAAAAGCACCATCAATGAAATAGCCCGCAGCACCGGAGTTAACAAGAGCCTGGGTGACTATGGAGGAGTCCATTAAGGAAAGGACAACCGTGACCAAAGGTTTCTCCTTTAGCGGTTCCGGGGACAAGGATAAACCACCTAAGGTCTGCCCCCGACAGGACCTTAGGTGTGAGCGTTTCCCGGCCGTGTAGGACAAGACTTCAAAAGGTGGCCCTGTAACCCATAATAGAGGCAGAGCCCCTCCCTCCTCCTAAAGGCCCTCTCCAGAGATGTGTGAATCCCAACTGCATCGGCTCAGCAGTACCTGGTGACTCGGGACCAGGAGGCATGGGAGGAGAGGGAGGCATGGGTGGGAACTAACCCATAGGAGACAACGGTACAGGAGGCTTCCGCAAGCGCTCTTTGAAAGAAGGCCTCTCACTTAGTCTTATGTCAATTAGGATCAAAAAAGACACCAATGCCTTGAGATCCTCTGGTAAATCTCTGGCAGCAACTTCGTCTTTAATCGCATCAGAGAGCCCATGAAAGAAGGCGGCAACAAGGGCTTCATTGTTCCAGCCTACCTCTGCTGCAAGCGTACGGAACTCAATGGCATACTGAGCAACCGATCTTGTACCTTGCTGAATGGACATGAGTAGTTTAGCAGCAGAGGAGGAGTGGGCTGGAACATCAAATACCCTTCGAAAGGAGGCCACAAATTCAGGGTAATTTGAAATCATAGGTTTATTAGTCTCCCACAAGGGATTAGCCCAGGCAAGAGCTGTGTTAGAGAGTAACGAGATGAGAAATCCCACCTTAGCTCTGTCAGAGAGAAACACCTGAGGTAACATCTCAAAGTAAATGCCCACCTGGTTCAAAAACCCTTTGCACTGATTAGGATCGCCTCCATATCGCTGAGGTAGAGGTGCAGAACTGGACATGCTCCTGGTATGCATAGGTGCAGCAGTGGAAACAGGAGCAGCCATAACTTGCGGGACACTTTAGTCCAAATGTGCAGTGCGAGTCAGCAGGGTTTGCAGGTCTAGTGCAAATTGATCCAAGCGGTGATCCTGTTCATCCATCCTGGAAATTATGGCAGGTAAAAGTGGATTATTAGCACCATCAGGATTCATGGTCCTTGCGTAATGTCAGGGTGCCAGGAATCAGACTGAGACGAGAAGTGCAAAAATAATCACACCTTTATTAATAACAAAAAATAATAAAGAAGTCCACAAGTCAAATAACAAGCCAGGAATCAAAACCAGAGCTGGTAGTCAGACAAGCCGAGTCAGGAGCCAAAGCGAGTAGTCAGACAAGCCGGAATCAGGAACAAGGAGAACAGCAGAGTCAGGAACAAGCCAGGGATCAGGAACCAGGAAGGACGTTAGACAGCCAGGTAATACACAGGAGCTCTAACAAAAAGGTCTGAGACAACGCAAGGACAAAGCATACTGAACAGAGGCCCTTTAAATAAGTGATGACATCACAATTCTGAGACTGCATCCTGTCTCACATGGATGATGTAAACCAGTCTGGCCATAAAAGGAAGTGCAGGAAGTGAGCAGCATCCCCCACAATGCACCAAGTCAGGAAGAGAGGTGAGTAAAATGGCTGCCAGCAGCACATGGCAAACAAGTCAGGAAAAAACCCTGACAAAGAGATGACATGTCCACCAGGTCTGCATACTAAGTCCTGCGTGGCCACGCATGTGATATCAAAAACACAGAAGCTCTCTCCTGTTTGATTCTAGAAATCAAACGAGGAAGGAGAGGAAATGGTGGAAACACATAAGCCAGGTTGAACGACCAGGGTACTGCTAGAGCATCTATCAGTACTGCCTAAGGGTCCCTTGACCTGGACCCGTAACAAGGAAGTTTGGCGTTCTGACGAGACGCCATCAGATCCAATTCTGGTGTGCCCCATTGCTGAATCAATTGCGCAAACACATCCGGGTGGAGTTCCCACTCCCCCGGATGATAAGCCTGACGACTTAGAAAATCTGCTTCCCAGTTCTCCACCCCTGGGATATAGATTGCTGATAGATGGCAAGAGTGAGTCTCTGCCCATCGAATTATCTTGGTAACCTCTATCATCGCTAGAGAACTCTTTGTTCCCCCTTGATGGTTGATATATGCTACAGTCGTGATATTGTCCGACTGGAATCTTATGAATCAGGCCGACGCCAGCTGAGGCCACGCCTGAAGCGCGTTGAATATCGCTCTCAGTTCTAGAATATTTATCAGGAGGAGAGCCTCCTCCCGAGTCCACAAACCCTGAGCTTTCAGGGAATTCCAGACTGCACCCCAGCCCAATAGGCTGACGTCCGTCGTCACTATGACCCATGCTGGCCTGCGGAAACACATTCCCTTGGACAGATGATCCTGTGACAACCACCAAAGAAGAGAGTCTCTGGTCTCTTGGTCCAGAATTTTCTGAGGAGATAAATCTGCATAATCCCCATTCCAATGTCTGAGCATGCAAATTTGCAGTGGTCTGAGATGCAAGCGAGCAAACGGAACTATGTCCATTGCCGCTACCATTAAGCCAATTACCTCCATACACTGAGCCACTGAAAGCCGAGGAATGGAATGAAGAGCTCGGCAGATGGATAACATTCTTGATTTCCTGACCTCCGCCGAATCTATCAGAGTTCCCAGGAATGGAACTCTTGTGAGAGGGATAAGTGAACTCTTTTTTACGTTCACCTTCCACCCATGAGATCTTAGAAAAGCCAACACGATGTCCGTGTGAGACTTGGCTAGTTGGT
This sequence comes from Bombina bombina, assembly GCF_027579735.1. Taxonomy (NCBI): domain Eukaryota; kingdom Metazoa; phylum Chordata; class Amphibia; order Anura; family Bombinatoridae; genus Bombina; species Bombina bombina. The sequence goes on from NC_069503.1 coordinate 806,974,927, forward strand.
AAGTCGAAGCCTGGATTAAGATATCATCCAGTTAAGGCGCCACAGCTATGCCCCGCGGCCTTAGAACCGCCAGAAGGGACCCTAGCACTTTTGGGGAACCGTGGCCAACCCGAAGAGAAGAGCCACAAACTGGTAATGCTCGTCCAGAAAGGCAAACCTGAGAAACTGGTTATGATCTTTGTGGATAGGAATGTGTAGATACGCATCCTTTAAATCCACGGTGGTCATATATTGACCCTCCTGGATCATCAGCAATAGTCAGAATGGTCTCCATCTTGAAGGATGGGACTCTGAGGAATTTGTTTAGGATCTTGAGATCCAAAATTGGTCTGAAGGTTCCCTCTTTTTTGGGAACCACAAACAGATTGGAGTAGAACCCTTGCCCCTGTTCTGTTTTCGGAACTGGGCAGATCACTCCCATGGTATATAGGTCTTCTACACAGCGTAAGAATGCCTCTCTTTTTGTCTGGTTTACAGACAATTAAGAAAGATGGAATCTCCCCCTTGGGGGAGAATCTTTGAAATCTAGAAGATACCCCTGGGTCACGATTTCTAAAGCCCAGGAGACCTGAACGTCTCTTGCCCAAGCCTGAGCGAAGAGAGAAAGTCTGCCCCCTACTAGATCCGGTCCCGGATCGGGGGCTACCCCTTCATGCTGTCTTGGTGGCAGCAGTGGGCTTCTTGGCCTGTTTACTCTTGTTCCAAGTCTGGTTAGGTCTCCAGACCGACTTGGATTGCGCAAAATTCCCCTCTTGCTTTGCGGCAGGGGAAGAGGTAGAGGGACCACCTTTGAAGTTTCGAAAGGAACGAAAATTATTTTGTTTGGTCCTCATCTTATTCGTCTTATCCTGAGGAAGGGTATAGCCTTTCCCTCCAGTGATGTCTGAAATGATCTCTTTCAGTTCAGGCCCGAATAGGGTCTTACCCTTGAAAGGGATGGCTAAAAGCTTAGCCTTTGATGACACATCAGCAGACCAGGACTTAAGCCATAACGCTCTACACGCTAAAATGGCAAAACCTGAATTCTTCACCGCTAATTTAGCCAGTTGAAAAGCGGCATCTGTAATGAAAGAATTAGCTAGCTTGAGAGCCCTAATTCTATCCAGAATATCATCTAATGGGGTCTCAACCTGAAGAGCCTCTTCCAGAGCCTCAAACCAAAAAGACGCTGCAGTAGTTACAGAAACAATGCACGCTATAGGTTGGAGAAAAAAACCTTGATTAACAAATATTTTCTTCAGGAGACCCTCTAATTTTTTATCCATAGGATCTTTGAAAGCACAACTGTCCTCAATAGGTATAGTTGTACGCTTAGCCAGGGTAGAAATAGCTCCCTCCACCTTAGGGACCGTCTGCCACGAGTCCCGCACGGCGTCTGATATGGGAAACATTTTCTTAAAAGTAGGAGGGGGAGTGAATGGAATACCTGGTCTATCCCACTCCTTAGTAACAATTTCCGAAATCCTCTTAGGAACCGGAAAAACATCAGTGTAGGCAGGAACCTCTAGGAATCTGTCCATTTTACACAATGTCTCTGGAACTACAATATGGTTACAATCATCCAGAGTCGCTAAAACCTCCCTGAGCAATAAGCAGAGGTGTTCTAGTTTAAATTTAAAAGCCGTAATATCTGAATCTGTCTGAGGGAACATATTTCCTGAATCAGAAATCTCTCCCTCAGCCAGCAAATCCCTCACTTCAGAACATTGTGAGGGTACATCAGATATGGCTAATAAAGCGTCAGAGGGCTCAGCGTTTGTTCTCACACCAGACCTACTGCGCTTCCCCTGCAACCCAGGCAGCTTAGATAAAACCTCTGTGAGGTTAGTATTCATAACTGCGGCCATATCTTGCAGGGTGAAAGAATTAGACGCACTAGAAGTACTTGGCGTTGCTTGTGCGGGCGTTAACGGTTGTGACACTTGGGGAGAATTAGATGGCATTACCTGATTCCCTTCTGACTGAGAATCATCCTGCGACATACTTTTAGTAGCTAAAATATGTTCTTTACAATTTATTGACCTTTCAGTGCATGAGAGACACATTCTAAGTGGAGGTTCCACAATGGCTTCTAAACATATTGAGCATTGACTTTCCTCAATGTCAGACATGTTGAACAGGCTAGTAATGACTACAAACAAGCATGAAAACACTTTATTTAGTGAAAAAAATAACAATCTAAAAAAAACAGTACTGCGCCTTTAAGAGAAAAAAAGCATACACGTTCTGCAAAACAGCCTAAACATGCACCAAATTTTTCAAAATTTTGTAAGCAGTCACAATATATGTAGTTAAGATTGCCCCATAAGGTATTTTAACAATTAACCTTTTAATATGCAAACCGGATTGAAAATCGGCCCAGATCCAGAAAAAACACCCTCAGCACCTCGCCACAGCCCTGCTGTGGCGCCTACCTGCCCTCAGGGATAGTAAATGTGGGGTTAAAGCTTCGATTTGGCCCAAAACATTCACCAGGGCCCTCAGTAGTTAGAGCTTGCTGAGAGAAACTAACTGCGCACCTGAGGCGCGAAAATAGGCCCCGCCCATCTCACTCGATGTCTCCAGCCTCAAAGAACCGCACCAGAGTTATAACTAGCCATGTGGGTTCTGAGACCCATAAATTAAGCCATGTGTGCCCTCAATAAAGTTGCCCAAAACGTTATTGCCCACAAAACGTTAAAGCACTCCCAGATCATAAAAACGTTTGCCCACAAACATTTACAAGTCAGAGTCAACCATATTTGTAATTGGCCCCTTATGCAAGCTTAGTAATGCCCTTCTTATTAGCTCTAGGATTACGGCTTACCCTTACCCTGCTGGGTATAATGTCAGCCTTTCTGAAATACAGTGTCTCTCCAGAAAAATATGACTGAACATACCTCACTGCTGCATAGCATGAAAACGTTCCTCACACTGAAGTTTCCTGTACTCCTCAGCCTCTATGGAAACAGCAATGGATCTTAGTTACAAATGCTAAGATCATCATCCTCCAGGCAGCAGTCTTCATCCATTTGCTGCCTGAGAGTAAATAGTACACACCGGTACCATTTAAAATAACTAACTCTTGCTTTAAGAAATTAAACTAATATTTTATCACCTCTTTCACTCCACCCTTCCTAGTACTTAGAGTAGGCAAAGAGAATGACTGGGGGGTGAAGCTAAGGGAGGAGCTATAAAGACAGCTCTGCTGTGGTGCTCTTTGCCACTTCCTGTTAGCAGGAGGATAATATCCCACAAGTAAAGGATGAATCCGTGGACTCGTCTTACCTTTATAGAAGAAACACATAGCCCTACACTGGAGTCTTAAGTTTGAAAGTTCCGCTATAAATTCCCCAGCGTCTCGCCCACAGCACCAAAAACACCAGGTTGGTCGTCACAGTAGGAAGCGTTTTTCAAGCTTATAGCCCCTAGTCGTGACTCTCTCCCCCGCTTCTCATGAAAACCGAGGGTACATAGTAATGAGGGGGGCCCTGAGAATAAAGGACTATTTCCCCACTATCATATGGGTAATTTATACAGCCGTTTCTGAGGTAGGAGTGTCCCAGAAAGATAAAAAGCTGCACATACCTCTATGCTGAGCGACAGCATGACCGGTCCCACAGGATCAAGAGGTCTTCTCCCTCCTGTAGTTCTGTGGAGACAAACAGGGTCTTAGATAGTATTTGCAAAGACCATCATCTGAAGGGCAGCACTCAGTATGGGAGGTGCAGTGAGAATTTAATCCTACCAGTTCCCATTGCTTTAAAGCCACCTGTAGCTCTACTCTAGAGGCTGACAAGGAATACGGCTACACCCTTTAAAAATAAACTCTTGATTGAAGAATCTAAACTAACACCTCACTTTACCTCTTCCTATCACTAACACAGGCAACGAGAATGACTGGGGTGGGAGGGAAGGGAGGAACTATATATACAGCTCTGCTGTGGTGCTCTTTGCCTCCTCCTGCTGACCAGGAGGCGTAATCCCACAAGTAAGGATGAAATCCATGGACTCATCGTGTCTTTAAAAAGAAAATATATTATCCAATCCCTCATTCAAAACAGAGGCGGGGGCAACATTTAAATAAAGCTTATCAGCTCCTTTAACCTGTCAAGAGATTTTTTTATAGTAATAATCAGCTGGTAGCAACCGCAAGCCTAATTTTTTGTGCTCATAGAGCTTTGTTTACCTGAGCTAATAAAACCTTGCAAGTATCCAAATATATGTGATAACTGGGTGAGTGTAAAACAGACACCATTTAGTGAAATTCTAATAAGGATAATTTTTTGTACATTCAATTTTTCTGAGTGTAACCCACGCTAAACTTTGTGGTAACCACAGTAGTGCATTGTGTTCCTCTCTTTCATTTACTCACAAGCAACAAGAAAGAAGGAATGGATCTCTTACAAAATGTACCTTTATTTCTCCATACGGATATTAGGAAGTTTAATTTGCTCTGTCCTAAATTTCTATGGTGTAAAAATAAAGTACACGTCTATTCAAAGACTCTCACGGTTTAAAGAGGATGGGGGCTTAGCACTCCCTGATACTAAACTGTATAATTGGGTATTTATGACCAAGATTGACCTGGACTGGATAACCAACAGTTATTATATTTCTTCTTTTCAAGAAGAGGAAGTAATAATTTCTCCTCTCTCACTTAAAGCTTTACTGCATATTACCAATATGAAATATTTAAAAATTACGGCTCCTAAATTCACCAGAAAGATATCCCTAGCTTATCCTATTCCTGTGAGAATATCCAAGGTACACCTAGAAAAAGCTTCCTCAAGGAAGGAACATCATATAAATGATAAAGTTCACAAAACTTTTCAAGGTTGACAAAGACAAGGGTATCGATTTCGTCCAAGTAGCCAAAACCTCCTTTAACAGTACATGAGGTGTGCAAGCATACATATGAAGGAAAACACTTCAGCATCAGATGAAGGAATTATACTGTCCGCATCTGAGATTTAAAAAAAAAATAAAAAAAAATATTTTTCTTTATTTAAGGATAAGTAAACAAGTAAAAATTAAAGAAAACAGTGCACAATTGTACGAAAAGAGTAAATATTACATAGTTTTGACAGGTAGTTAAATTCAGAATTTATTTCACCAGCAGCCACCAATTCACTCATGGTCGTAATGTCAGCCCATTAAGTAATAAGAATATTTCTGACTTATGTTCCCACTTCTATTTCTCTAATTTCCCTTCTTGCTTCCTCATAGAACATTATATAGGGTTCCCGCTCTGCTATGAATTGACTTTGCCTGTCCAAAATTTTTGCCGTTAGTTCGGTTCTATGGTAATGGTATTCTAGTTTGCGTAATACATATGCATCTGAGATTTTTAAACACAGAAGCTACTGGCGAATTCCCCTCACCCGACTTAGGAGAAAGAGAAAGTAACCTGTGTAGCAGATGAGAGGCAGAAACCTTACTATCCGAATCTTCAAATGTCGTTTTGCATTTTTCCTATAGAAAGGAAACGCAGATATCGCAGAGGATACCTGAGCTACAAATCTATAGGTAAATACACTCCTCCAGGAGATTGAGAGGAACCGCAGGGCACTGTATGTGACGCCAAAGAGGCTTGGGACACTTGGGGAGAAAGCTGTGGCATTGCCTAAAAAGCACCATCCTGGGAGACATGAGACTCAGCATGTAACAACTGATCTGTGTTTCAGAAGACAAGACATTAGATAAAACTAATTATTTGACTTGAAGTATATGAGGTTCTAAACAAAAAAGGCATAAATGTACTTTCAGATTATGGTCCACCAGGGCCAATAAACATATATTGGAAGACTGGGTAGATACTCCAGGAATAATACCATTAACCACAGTGGATAAAAATTATAATATGTCTATTTTATCCTTAACTAGACAATTAAGATAACCAACACATAGGAACCTCAATTTGGACCTCTGAATATAATGGGCATTTCTACAACAGTCTCCAGCTCCTAAAAAGGAATGCTCACTACACAGAATGGAATTAAAATTCAATTTGCACTGTCACTTTAAAAGCAGTTTTAGAATGAGGGGACAAGTGAGTCAGAGGCAGGGAAAACAGAGCTCATACATTTATAGAGCTTTTTTTAAAGCAGGAGGAGAATTGAGTCCACAATAACGTTAACATTTCCTGAAAACAGAAAACACGCAGCGCCTCATCTGAGGAGAACAAGATAAATAAAGAACAAATCTAGTGAATCACATTGCTAAGATTAGACTTCCTACATGATGAATTAGAAGAAAGATCGGGTTAGTAATGGCGCCGCTTGGAAGACACTCCCCCTGCATTCAGAAGCAACGTATCAGCAATAATTGCGCAGTTAGAAACAGAGTGCGCCCTCAGATCCAACTTATCTGAATTCCTGCCATTGAAATCGCTCTGCATACAGAGCAGTAACGATAAAAAAAAGACAGCCCTTGTATACAAGTCTCCAACCTCAACAAACAAAAGAGGCCATTAAGGAGATCTAAGCCCTTTCCTTAAAGGGACAGTCAACACCAGAATTGTTGTTGTTTTAAAATATAGATAATCCCTTTATTACCCATTCCCCAGTTTTGCACAGCCAACACAGTTATATTAATATACTTTTTACATCTGAGATTACCTTGTATCTAAGCATCTTCTGACAGCCCCCTGATCACATTACATTTTATTTATTATCTATTGACTTTCATTTTAGCCAATTAGTGCAGTGTCTGCAACAATCCACGAGTGTGATGTTGTATTAGAAATAAGGATCAAGCTCAATAAACCTAAAAGGAGCCCTAAACATACTATCCATTACAAATGAATAATACACATGAGGCATAAGGTATTACCCAGATAAGCCTCTGAACGTACCAGGGCCAACACAAAATAATAGGGAATACTAGTATACAGGAAAGTATTAACCCCTAGCCTCCTAATCACAATAGTGCCTGCATCCTGCTAAAAATATATCCTTCCAAGGATATATTATGTCCCAAAGAAAACTGCAGTATATGTTATAAGTGCACAGTCCCCCTATATAGAGAACAAAAGGCACTTACCTGCAAATCCAGCCGTCCAGCAGGAGTACAACCGAATCGGTATGAGAGGAAGCCACTCCTCACATAGACCTTAATGTAAACCTGCCTGGCAGCAGGGCAGCTCACTCGGTTTGAGAGGCATTCTCCCTCACATGGACCGGTGGAAAAAAAGTAAGACTGAGTAATCTTACTCAGGCTTTCAAGTTAGGGCAGCAACAACTATTTGGGAGGCGCAGTGAGGATTATACCCCACAAGTTCCCAATTGCTTAAAAGCCACCACTGCTCTACTGAAGAGACTGACATGGAATACGGCTAAACCCCAGGAAAGAGCAGAACAAGCTTGCTCTGCTTTAAAATAATAAACTCTTGATTGAAGAATCTTCATTTCAGACACCTAAACTTTACCACCTCCTTGCTTTTAGTGTAGGCAAAGAGAATGACTGTGGGCTGTGGGAAGGGAAGTGATACTTAACAGCTTTGCTGTGGTGCTCTTTGCCTCCTCCTGCTGGCCAGGAGTGATATTCCGAAAAGTAATTAATGATGATCCGTGGACTCATCGTGTCATTAGAAAGAAATAGGGTGACATGCTCTATATGTGGTGGAATGCAGGCAGACTTAATACATTGCTTTTGGCTTTGTCCTAAGCTTAAAAAATGTTGGCATCAAATAATGTTCTGGCTGAATAAAACTTTAGGGTCTGAATTTAGTCTCACTAAGTATCAATTTTTTTTTTATTTTTACGAAACAAAAATGCAAAATACATTTTTAGTATGTTGCAAGACAGATCATTTTTAAATCATCAAGGGAATAAGGTATCACGTGGTCCTCAACCAGTTTGATCCCCTGATATACAGAAAATAACTTTTTTGACAAATGGGGCAAAGTGATTTTGACACTTCCTTCTGAAAACCAACTCCCTTTATCTGTTGGATTTTGTGGAGGCTGGGCATAGGGTTGTTTTCGAACCCATTAGATACAATTTTGGGGGAGAATGGCTTATTTTCCCTGTTGGAACAATATGTCTGATAAAAGCACAGATGATAGATAGCCTTTATCTTATATATGTAATTGTACTTTTTTATGACTGAAATTGTTTTTGCTTTGATGTTTTCTGTTAATACTGTACCTCCAAATAAAGAAAGGATAAAAAACATAATTTATGCTTACCTGATAAATTTATTTCTCTTGTAGTGTGTTCAGTCCACGGGTCATCCATTACTTATGGGATATATTCTCCTTCCCTAACAGGAAGTTGCAAGAGGAACACCCAAGCAGAGCTGCTATATAGCTCCTCCCCTCACATGTCATATCCAGTCATTCGACCGAAACAAGACGAGAAAGGAGAAACTATAAGGTGCAGTGGTGACTGGAGTTATAATTTTAAAATTTAGAACCTGCCTTAAAAAGACAGGGCGGGCCGTGGACTGAACACACTACAAGAGAAATAAATTTATCAGGTAAGCATAAATTATGTTTTCTCTTGTTAAGTGTGTTCAGTCCACGGGTCATCCATTACTTATGGGATACCCATACCAAAGCTAAGTACACGGATGATGGGAGGGACAAGGCAGGAACATTAAACAGAAGGAACCACTGCCTGTAGAACCTTTCTCCCAAAACCAGCCTCCGAAGAAGCGAAAGTGTCAAATTTGGAAAATTTGGAAAAAGTATGAAGTGAAGACCAAGTTGCAGCCTTGCAAATCTGTTCAACAGAGGCCTCATTCTTAAAGGCCCAGGTGGAAGCCACAGCTCTAGTGGAATGAGCTGTAATTCTTTCAGGAGGCTGCTGTCCAGCAGTCTCATAGGCTAAGCGTATTATGCTACGAAGCCAAAAAGAGAGAGAGGTAGCCGAAGCCTTTTGACCTCTCCTCTGTCCAGAGTAAACGACAAACAGAGAAGAAGTTTGTCTAAAATCTTTAGTTGCCTGTAAGTAGAACTTCAGAGCACGGACCACGTCTAGATTATGCAAAAGACGTTCCGTCTTTGAAGAAGGATTAGGACATAATGATGGAACAACAATCTCTTGATTGATATTCCTGTTAGAAACAACCTTAGGCAAAAACCCAGGTTTAGTACGCAGTACTACCTTGTCTGAATAAAAAATCAGATAAGGAGAATCACAATGTAAGGCAGATAACTCAGAGACTCTTCGAGCCGAGGAAATAGCCATCAAAAACAAAACCTTCCAAGATAAAAGCTTAATATCAATGGAATGAAGGGGTTCAAACGGAACACACTGAAGAACTTTAAGAACCAAGTTTAAGCTCCACGGAGTAGCAACAGCTTTAAACACAGGCTTAATTCTAGCCAAAGCCTGACAAAAGGCCTGGACGTCTGGATTCTCTGCCAGACGTTTGTGTAAAGGAATAGACAGAGCTGAAATCTGTCCCTTTAGCAAACTAGCGGATAAACCCTTTTCTAAACCCTCTTGTAGAAAAGCCAATATCCTAGGAATCCTAACCTTACTCCATGAGTAACTCTTGGATTCGCACCAATATAAATATTTACGCCATATCTTATGGTAAATTTTTCTGGTCACAGGTTTCCGAGCCTGTATTAATGTATCAATAACCGAATCCGAAAACCCACGCTTTGATAGAATCAAGCATTCAATTTCCAGGCAGTCAGCCTCAGAGAAATTAGGTTTGGATGGTTGAAAGGACCCTGAAGTAGAAGGTCCTGCCTCAGAGGAAGAGACCATGGTGGACAGGACGACATGTTCACCAGGTCTGCATACCAGGTCCTGCTTGGCCACGCAGGCGCTATCAGAATTACCGATGCCCTCTCCTGTTTGATCCTGGCAATCAGTTGAGGTAGCAACGGAAATGGTGGAAACACATAAGCTATGTTGAAAACCCAAGGGGCTGCTAATGCATCTACCAGCACCGCTCCCGGGTCCCTGGACCTGGATCCGTAACAAGGAAGCTTCGCGTTCTGGCGAGATGCCATGAGATCCAGATCCGGTTTGCCCCAACGACGAATCAGTTGAGCAAATACCTCCGGGTGAAGTTCCCACTCTCCCGGATGAAAATTCTGGCGACTTAGGAAATCCGCCTCCCAGTTCTCTACGCCTGGGATGTAAATCGCTGACAGGTGGCAAGAGTGAGACTCTGCCCAGCGAATTATCTTCGAGACTTCCAACATCGCTAGGGAACTCCTGGTTCCCCCTTGATGATTGATGTAAGCCACAGTCGTGATATTGTCCGACTGAAATCTGATGAACCTCAGTCTTGCTAACTGAGGCCAAGCTAGAAGAGCATTGAATATTGCTCTTAATTCTAGAATGTTTATTGGAAGGAGTTTCTCCTCCTGAGTCCACGAACCCTGAGCTTTCAGGGAATTCCAGACTGCTCCCCAGCCTAGAAGGGTGGCATCCGTTGTTACAATCGTCCAATCTGGTCTGCGAAAGGTCATTCCTTTGGACAGATGAACCGGTGACAACCACCAGAGAAGAGAATCTCTGGTCTCCTGGTCCAGATTTAGCAAAGGGGACAGATCCGAGTAATCCCCATTCCATTGACTGAGCATGCATAGTTGCAGCGGTCCATTGCCGCGACCATTAAGCCGATTACCTCCATGCACTGAGCTACTGATGGGCTTGGAATGGAATGAAGGACACGGCAAGCATTGAGAATCTTTGATAACCTGGACTCCGTCAGGTAAATCTTCATCTCTACAGAATCTATAAGAGTCCCTAGAAAAGGGACCCTTGTGAGTGGTAACAGAGAACTCTTTTCCACGTTCACTTTCCACCCATGCGACCTCAGAAATGCAAGAACTATCTCTGTATGAGACTTTGCATTCTGAAACTTGACGCTTGTATCAGAATGTCATCTAGGTACGGAGCCACCGCTATGCCTCGTGGTCTTAGTACCGCCAGAAGTGAGCCCAGAACCTTCGTAAAAATTCTCGGGGCCGTGGCTAACCCAAAGGGAAGAGCCACAAACTGGTAATGCCTGTCTAGAAAGGCAAACCTTAGGTACCGATAATGATCTTTGTGAATCGGTATGTGAAGGTAAGCATCCTTTAAGTCCACTGTGGTCATGTATTGACCCTCTTGGATCATGGGTAGGATGGTTCGAATGGTTTCCATCTTGAACGATGGTACCCTTAGGAATTTGTTTAAGATCTTTAAGTCCAAGATTGGTCTGAAGGTTCCCTCTTTCTTGGGAACCACAAATAGTTTTGAATAGAATCCTTGCCCGTGTTCCGTCCGCGGAACTGGGTGGATCACCCCCATTAGTAAGAGGTCTTGTACACATTGTAGAAATGCCTCTCTCTTTACTAGGTTTGTTGATAACCTCGAAAGATGGAACCTCCCTTGTGGAGGAGAGGTTTTGAAATCCAGAAGGTATCCCTGAGATATAATCTTCAACGTCCAGGGATCCTGCACATCTCTTGCCCAAGCCTGGGCGAAGAGAGAAAGTCTGCCCCCCACTAAATCCGTCTCCGGATAGGGGGCCCTGTCTTCATGCTGTCTTAGGGGCGGAAGTGGGCTTTCTGGCCTGCTTGCCCTTGTTCCATGACTGGTTGCCTTTCCAAACCTGTCTGTAACGAGCAGCAGTTCCTTCCTGTTTTGGAGCGGAGGAAGTTGATGCTGCTCCTGCCTTGAAGTTACGAAAGGCACGAAAATTAGACTGTTTGGCCTTTGGCTTGGCCCTGTCCTGAGGAAGGGCGTGGCCCTTACCTACCGTAATGTCAGCAATAATTTCCTTCAAGACGGGCCCGAATAAGGTCTGCCCTTTGAAAGGAATGTTAAGTAGCTTAGACTTGGAAGTTACATCCGCTGACCAGGATTTAAGCCAGAGCGCCCTGCGCGCCTGTATGGCGAATCCGGAATTTTTAGCCGTAAGTTTGGTTAGATGTACTACGGCATCTGAAACAAACGCATTAGCTTGCTTAAGGGTTCTAACTCTGCGCAAAGCCTCATCCAATGGCTCTGTGCGAATCGCCTCTTCCAGAGACTCAAACCAGAATGCCGCTGCAGCCGTGACAGGCGCAATGCATGCAAGAGGCTGCAAAATAAAACCCTGTTGAACAAACATTTTCTTAAGATAACCCTCTAATATTTTATCCATTGGATCTGAGAAAGCACAGCTATCCTCCACCGGGATAGTGGTACGCTTGGCTAAAGTAGAAACTGCTCCCTCCACCTTAGGGACCGTCTGCCATAAGTCTCGTGTGGTGGCGTCTATAGGAAACATTTTTCTGAATATCGGGGGAGGGGAAAAAGGCACACCGGGTCTATCCCACTCCTTACTAATAATTTCTGTAAGTCTTTTTGGTATAGGAAAGACGTCAGTACACACCGGTACTGCATAGTATCTATCCAACCTACATAATTTCTCTGGGATTGCCACCGTGTCACAATCGTTCAGAGCCGCTAATACCTCCCCTAGTAACACACGGAGGTTCTCAAGCTTAAATTTAAAATTTGAAATTTCTGAATCCGGTCTCCCCGGATCAGAACCGTCACCGACAGAATGAAGCTCACCGTCCTCATGTTCTGCAAATTGTGACGCAGTATCAGACATGGCTCTCGTGTCATCAGCGCGCTCTGTCCTTAACCCAGAGCTATCGCTCTTCCCCCTCAATTCGGGCATATTATATAATACTTCTTTCATAACATTAGCCATATCATGTAAAGTGATTTGTAAGGGCCTAGATGTACTAGGCGTCTCAATTCTACGCATCTCCCAAGTGGGAGACGCAGGTACTGACACGTGAGGAGAGTTAGGCGGCATAACTTCCCCCTCGTTGTCTGGTGAAAGTTTCTCTATCGGTACAGATTGACTTTTATTCAAAGCAATATCAATACAATTGGTACACATCGTTCTATTGGGCTCCACATTGGCTTTTGAACATGATGAACAAACAGTTTCCTCTGAATCAGACATGTTTAAACAGATTTAGCAATGAAAACTAGCAAGCTTGGAAATCACTTTCAATAAGTTTACAAGCAATATAAAAAACGCTGCAGCGCTTTAAAAATACAGATAGAATTAAAACAATTCTTAACAAGAAGTGTAAAATCAGCAGAGGATTGCACCCATTAGCAATAGGATGATTAATCCCTCAATACCCAAAACGGATAAAACGGATATCAATTAAGATTTAACGCTTTTAATCACAGTCAAGCACACTGTCACAGATCTGCTGTGACTGATTACCTCCCTCAAAAAGACTTTTGCAGACCCCTGTACTCTCTTGAGACGTCCTGGATCAAAGAGGAAGAAGCAGGAAGACTGTGCTAGAATTTTAACTGCGCAACAAGGCGCTAAAACAAGGTCCCTCCCACTCCTATCACAACAGTGGGAGCCCTGATATAACGGTTTCCATGCAGAAAATATATGTCAGCCATGTGGAAAAAAATCATACCCAAAGCGATTTATCACCAAAGTACCTCACAAAAACGAATAACATGCCAGTAAACGTTTTATTAAAAAATAACATTTTCCAATGTCATGCAAAGTTATCACTAAGCCTGCTACCAGTCGCTACCACTGCAGATAAGGCTTAAGTATTATTTCAGTTTTAACAGTATTTTCTCAGTCAAATTCTAGTCCCTAGAAAATAACTTGACTGCGCATACATTTATCAGCCTGATACCAGTTGCCACTACTGCATTTAAGGCTGTACTTACATCATACGTTAATAGCAGTATTTTCTTAGTCAATTCCATTCCCAGAAAATAAAGTACTGCACATACCTCATTTGCGGAGGACCCCGCATGCTATTCCCCGTTTCTGAAGTTACCCCACTCCTCAGAATGTCGAGAACAGCCAGTGGATCTTAGTTACGCCTGCTAAGATCATAGAAAAAAAACGCAGGCAGTTTCTTCTTCCAAATACTGCCTGAGATAGAAAAACAGCACACTCCGGTGCCATTTAAAATAACAAACTTTTGATTGAAGAATAGTTAAGTAAAAACTCCAGCTCCTCTCGCGACCTCCTTCTTTGTTGAGGGTTGCAAGAGAATGACTGGGTATGACATGTGAGGGGAGGAGCTATATAGCAGCTCTGCTTGGGTGATCCTCTTGCAACTTCCTGTTGGGAAGGAGAATATATCCCATAAGTAATGGATGACCCGTGGACTGAACACACTTAACAAGAGAAAAAAAGTAATGGATCTGCATTAATCCACTGCATTATCCACGTGATCAGTCTATAAAAAAAAAAATTTAGAAATGACAAACAGAATAAGAACAATTCCAGGGCTGAAGATCTATACCATACCTAGGTTCAAAAGGAGAGGCTTGAAGAACCATCAAAACCAAGTTCAGTTTAACAGGTTTGATATGGTTCAGAGCCTGAACAAAAGTCTGTATATCAGGAATTTTAACAATCTTCCTATATAACAAAGCAAAGAAGGCAAGGGGAAAAACAAGCAAAGAAAAATAAACACCTTTCTTCAAACGTTCCTGGAGAAAACTTGGAAGGATGTTCAAGAAAAACACAGCTGCATACCATGCCTGATACATCTTTAGACCTTACAGCAGATAGAGCTTCCATCATGGCCTCAGTCACCTAGTCAGACAAGCATAGCAACCAAAATCATGTGTTTAATCACACAGCTTCAAAACTCAGATCTGAAGATCTTAATGAATGTAAGACAGAAGGTCTCTTCTGAGAAAAAGATGCCATGAAGGGCAGGAGGGCATCTCAACTAGGTCCACATACCTGCCAAGCCTAAACAATTAGAATCACTGATGCCCGTTTCTGCTGTTACTATGGGTAAGCGTACAAATGGAGGAAAGATGAGCATCAGCTTAAATGAGCATAACATCCATCAGAACCACCCGAGGATCACGAGACCTGGCAAATAGTGAGTAAGACTGTGGTTTAATTGAAAGTCCATAAAGTCTATCTCTCGCTTTACCTAATCTTACAATCTTGTCAAAAATCTGATGTAAAGCCCATTCCCCTTATTATGTTTTTTTCATAATAGTTTAAAACGTAATTGATCTAGAAAAGGATCTACTTGCCTTATTTATCTGACATATCTCTAAGAATACAGTCTCATTTCCTCATAACACAATAAAAAGACATCAGCTATATTTGGGCCAGATTGCAAGTGGCACACTAATTTTCCCACACGCGCATTAACTGCGTTCAAAGTAAAAAAATTAGCACAGGTTAGTGTACCTATTACAATTTGAAAGTAAAAGGTTAGCACGTGAGCGAGACTCCGGCGAGCTTATTTCAGCACTTCGGATATCGCTACCAATCTAACTCCTTCTCCCCATAGACTTCTATGGGGCAAACTACAAAAAAAACAAAACACTGCGCTAAAGTCGAAGATGCGTTAGGAACACTTTACATTCCTATACTCTTCACATAGAAAGAAATGTTCTTTGAATGTTTAAGCAGATATTTCTATATATCTAATTATTTTTTGTAAGATATATTTCTATATGAATATATACATAAAAAAAAATAAAAAATTATATATATATATATATATATATATATATATATATATATATATATATATATATATATATATATATATATATATATATATATAAATACATACAGGTGGCCCTCGTTTTACAATGGTTCAATTTACACCGTTTCAGAATAACAACCTTTTTTCCCCAGTCATGTGACTGCTATTGAAAAGCATTGAAAAGCAGTGCATTTATTAAAATAGCCAGTAGGTGGAGCACACACACACATTATATGTGTGTATATATATATACACACATATATATATATAAATATATATATATATATATATATATATATACACACACACAAATATCTATTTACCAAAAAAAAGAACATATGACTTTAAATGTAGCTCTATTAAAAAAACAAAAACATTAAAATGTTAAAAAATAAATTATATTGCATGTTTCAATATATATATATATATATATATATATATATATATATATATATATATATATATATATATATATATATATATATATATATATATATATATATATATATATATATATATATATATATATATATATATATATAAAACCACCAGGATCCAGCACTATACCTTGACAGCGTCCGGGGTGCACTTCAAATATTCATATGTAGATAGACTCAGAAGGCACTCTCCTTTTTTCAAATGCAACTTTTTATTAAGTTAACATTTTCGGGGTCACCCCCGTCCTCAGACTTACATACAACACACATTACTATATATATATACACATACATACATACATGCTATATATATATATATATATATATATATATATATATATATATATATATATATATATATATATATATATATATATATACACATACATATATATACACACACACACACACATACATATACACCGGTATATACATATACACCGGTATCACGCCGTCCTTCTAGCGCAACTGCGCATGCGCAAAGATCCGTATGGTATCACTGACTGGCAAAAATGCAAAAAACCTACAAAGTGCAAACTAAAAAGGCTCAGCAACTTGCACCAATCCCAGCTTAGGTATATTCACTGTCTACTAACTAGCGCTTGATCCTAACCCTAGACAATATGAATTCTATGGTTACACTTACTATCAAATCATACTACACTACATTACAACAGTTAACGTCTACAGAGTAATTATTAAAACCCTAAACCATTTATTGATTATTATTCCTATTTGTACTTCTATTGTTGTAGGAAGTATGTGATTAGGGAACTTATGAATTTGAATTTAAGTTGGTAATATAGGTTAATATAGAGGGTAGCACTCAAGACGAGCACAAGAATTTACAGTGATTGTAGGATTTAACATTGTGGCAAAATGACAACAACAGAAGTACAAATGGGAATAATAATAAAACAATTGTTAGGATTTCAATAATTTCTCTGTAGACGTTAACTGATGTGATGCAGTGTACATATGGAAGTGCAGTATGATTTAATAGTAAGCGTAACCATAGGTTTTCATATTGTCTGGAAATAGGAGCAAGCGCTAGTTAGTAGTCAGTGAATATCCCTTAGCTGGGATTGGTGAAAGTTGAAGAATCTTTTTATTTGCCCTTTGTGGGTTTTTGCATTTTGGCCGTTAAGTGATATCATACGGACCTTCGCGCATGCACAGTTGAGCTAGGACAACGCCTAAGTCTGAGAGATGGGTAGACCCCGAAAACGTTAAAGGCACACTGCACCCAAAAAAAATTTCTTTCGTGATTCAGATAGAGCATGACATTTTAAGCAACTTTCTAATTTACTCCTATTTTCAAATTTTCTTCATTCTCTGGGTATCTTTATTTGAAATGCAAGAATGTAAGTTTAGATGCCGGCCCATTTTTGTGAACAACCTGGGTTGTTCTTGCTGATTGGTGGATAAATCTATCCACCAATAAAAAAAGTACAGTCAAGAGTTCTGAACCAAAAAAAAAATGCTTTGATGTCTTCTTTTTCAAATAAAGATAGCAAGAGAACGAAGAAAATTTGATAATAGGAGTAAATTAGAAAGTTGCTTAAAATGTTTAGTTCTATCTGAATAACGAAAGAAAAAAAATTGGGTTCAGTGTCCCTTTAACTTTATAAAAGTTACATTTGAAAAATGGAGAGTGTCTTCGGAGTCTGATATATATATATATATATATATATATATATATATATATATATATATATATATATATATATATATATATATAAATAAATATGTGTGTGAGTGTGTGTGTGTGTGTGTGTGTATATATACATTCATATTTCACAAACACATATATATACATACATACATACACACACACACATATATATACATATACACACATACACACAGACACACACACACAGATTGGAGCCCTTACACCGTGCAATATATCATATTCCCTTTTTAACCCTTCTAAAAAACATAACAATATTAAAATGTTTTTTTAAAATTGAATTAAAAAGGTGTTTATATAAGTGTATATATACACACACACATAAACACATACATACATACAGTATTTACACATATGTAGTATGTGAGCCATATAACACAAATGTAATTAGAGTATTGACAAAGAAAGCAATTCCCATAAAACCACTGAATGCATTTCAGAAAGGAATTTGTAGGTGAAAAAAATAAATAAATTAAGTGTTGAGAACCAATAAATATTGCAGTAAACTCATACAACTGCTTAAATGAAGCCACAATAAGGTAACACAATCCAAAGTCAATAGATGACTTTGTTAAAACATGTCAAGTAATTCTAAGAATAGAACAGAATCATTAGTGATGTCAACAGAGTTCATTAACTCACCAAGTGCAAGAAGCGGTGTAGCCCATTATTCCTGAATGTGAAAGATAAATAATTTGTAACTATAAAACATTTAAACAAACAAAAGCAATAAATATTAACTATTAGTTAAGAGGGGAGTAAGAAAAAAAAATTGTGATAAACTGGTAATATCCATACATTTGATTTATGGCCTTCACTTGAATTTCAAATTTGGATGATTAGAAATTCTCCAGCCTATTATAACTTAGTTAATCAGAAAACATTCCCAAGTGTAGATAGGAAGTAACATAGGAGATAAGCTCTGTTGTCCTGTATTTTATGTACTATGATCTTGGCGGAACAGTACAGGCAATCAAACATTGTACTGCGGAGAAAAGAAAATATGCCTACCTGATAAATGTATTTCTTTCATGATGGATAGAGGCCACAAGTTTATCAGGAGGATCCACCCCTACATTGAAGCTTTACAAATGAAGTACAAAACAGGACCTGCAACCAACTTGAGGTAATAACAAACATGACAGGTCATGGACTTGCACCATTATGATTTTTTTTTATAAGTTAAGCAAAAATATTATCTTCTTACAGATTATGGTGAGAGTCCATAAATCATGACATGTGGGATCTAATACCCAAGCAGTGAAGTTCATGATCCAAGTTAAAGCCTGGATAAAACAGAATTTATGCTTACCTGATAAATTTCTTTCTTTTGCGATGTACCGAGTCCACGGATTCATCCTAACTTGTGGGATACCAATACCAAAGCGTTAGGACACGGATGAAGGGAGGGACAAGACAGGAACCTAAACGGAAAAGCACCACTGCTTGCAAAACCTTTCTCCCAAAAATAGCCTCCGAAGAAGCAAAAGTATCAAATTTGGAAAATTTGGAAAAGGTATGAAGCGAAGACCAAGTCTCAGCCTTACAAATCTGTTCAACAGAAGCATCATTTGTAAAATCCCATGTGGAAGCCACCACTCTAGTGGAGTGAGCTGTAATTCTTCCAGGAGGCTGCTGTCCAGCAGTCTCATAATAAGCCAAACGGATGATGCTTTTCAGCCAAAAGGAAAGAGAGGTAGCCGTAGCCTTTTGACCTCTACGCGTTCCAGCATAGACAACAAACAAAGAAGATGATTGGCGAAAATCTTTGGTTGCTGGCAAATAAAACTTCAAGGCACGAACCACGTCCAAGTTGTGCAACAGACGGTCCTTCTTAGAAGAAGGATTAGGACACAGAGAAGGAACAACAATTTCCTGATTGATATTCCTGTTAGAAACAACCTTAGGGAGGAACCCAGGTTTGGTACGCAAAACCACCTTATCAGCATGGAAAACAAGATAAGGCAAGTCACATTGTAATGCAGATAGTTCAGAAACTCTTCGAGCTGAAGAGATAGCAACTAGAAACAGAACTTTCCAAGATAGAAGCTTAATATCTATGGAATGCATGGGTTCAAACGGAACCGCCTGACAAACTTTAAGAACTAAATTGAGACTCCATAGCGGAGCAACAGGTTTAAACACAGGCTTAATTCTAACTAAAGCCTGACAAAAAGCCCGAACGTCTGGGACATCTGCCAGACGCTTGTGCAACAGAATAGACAAAGCAGATATCTGTCCCTTTAAGGAACTAGCGGACAATCCTTTCTCCAATCCTTCTTGGAGAAAAGACAAAATCCTAGGAATCCTGATCTTACTCGATGAATAGCCTTTGGATTCACACCAAAAAAGATATTTACGCCATATCTTATTATAGATCTTCCTGGTGACAGGTTTTCGAGCCTGAATCAAGGTATCTATGACCAACTCAGAGAAACCCCACTTTGATAAAAATCAAGCGTTCAATCTCCAAGCAGTCAGTTGCAGAGAAATTAGATTTGGATGCTTGAATGGACCTTTAAACAAAAGGTCCCGTCTCAGTCCCGTCTCAGTGGCAGAGATGACATGTCCACCAGGTCTGCATACCAAGTCCTGCGTGGCCACACAGGCCCTATCAAAATCACTGAAGCTCTCTCCTGTTTGATTCTGGCAATCAGACGCGGAAGGAGAGGGAATGGTGGAAACACATAAGCCATGTTGAACGACCAGGGTACTGCTAGAGCATCTATCAGTACTGCCTGAGGATCCCTTGACCTGGACCCGTAACAAGGAAGTTTGGCGTTCTGACGAGACACCATCAGATCCAATTCTGGTGTGCCCCATACCTGAACCAGTTGAGCAAACACCTCCGGATGGAGCTCCCACTCCCCCGGATGAAAAGTCTGATGACTTAGAAAATCTGCCTCCCAGTTCTCCACCCCTGGGATATAGATCGCTGATAGATGGCAAGAGTGAGTCTCTGCCCATCTGATTATCCTGGAAACTTCTATCATCGCCAAGGAACTCCTTGTTCCCCCCTGATGATTGATATAAGCTACAGTCGTGATGTTGTCCGACTGAAACCTGATGAATCCGGCCGAAGCCAGCTGAGGCCACGCCTGAAGAGCATTGAATATCGCTCTTAATTCTACAATATTTATCGGTAGGAGGGCCTCCTCCTGAGAACACAAACCCTGTGCTTTCAGGGAATTCCAGACTGCACCCCAGCCCAGTAGGCTGGCGTCCGTCGTCACAATAACCAACGCTGGCCTGCGGAAACACATTCCTCTGGACAGGTGATCCTGTGACAACCACCAAAGAAGAGAGTCTCTGGTCTCTTGATCCAGATTTATCTGAGGATATAAATTTGCATAATCCCTATTCCACTGTTTGAGCATGCAAAGTTGCAGTGGTCTGAGATGCAAGCGAGCAAACGGAACTATGTCCATTGCCACTACCATAAGTCCGATTACCTCCATACACTGAGCATCCTTTAGATCCACGGTAGTCCTATATTGACCCTCCTGGAACATTGGTAAAATAGTCCGAATGGTCTCCATCTTGAAGGATGGAACTCTTAGGAATTGGTTTAGGATCTTGAGATCTAGAATTGGTCTGAAGGTTCCCTCTTTTTAGGGAACCACAAACAGATTGGAGTAGAAACCTTGCCCCCGTTCTGTTTTCGGAACTAAGCAGATCACTCCCATGGTAAAAAGGTCTTCTACACAGTATAAGAATGCCTCTAATTTTTGTCTGGTTTACAGACAATTGAGAAAGATGGAACCTCCCCCTTGGAGGAGAATATTTGAAATCTAGGAGATACCCCTGGGTTACAATTTCTACGGCCCAGGAGTCCTGAACGTCTCTTGCCCAGGCCTGAGCAAAGAGACAGAGTCTGCCCCCTACTAGATCCGGTCCCAGATCGGGGGCTACCCCTTCATGCTGTCTTAGTGGCAGCAGCAGGCTTTTTGGCCTGTTTACCCTTGTTCCAAGCCTGGTTAGGTCTCCAGGTTGGCTTGGATTGAGCAAAGTTCCCCTCTTGCTTTACAGCAGGGGAAGAGGAAGCGGGACCACCCTTGAAGTTTCGAAAGGAACTAAAATTATTTTGTTTGGTCCTTGTCTTATTTGACTTATCTTGAGGGAGGGCATGACCCTTCCCTCCAGTGATGTCTGAAATGATCTCTTTCAGTGCAGGCCCGAATAGGGTCTTACCTTTGAAAGGGATGGTCAAAAGCTTAGATTTAGATGACACATCAGCTGACCAGGACTTAAGCCATAACGCTCTTCGCGCTAAAATGGCAAAACCTGAATTCTTTGCCGCTAACTTAGCAAGATGAAAAGCGGCGTCTGTAATAAAAAAATTTGCCAACTTAAGGGCCTTAATTCCCACAAGTAAAAAAGCAATAGACCCCCAAATGAAAAAAAAACCGGATTGATAATTGTCTAAAATCGGTTAAAAAGCCCTAAAGCAGCTTGCCACAGCTCTGCTGTGGCCCTACCTGCCCTTAGGAAGCGATAATATGGGGTTTAAAGCTTCAATTA
This sequence comes from Bombina bombina, assembly GCF_027579735.1. NCBI lineage: Eukaryota > Metazoa > Chordata > Amphibia > Anura > Bombinatoridae > Bombina > Bombina bombina. The sequence goes on from NC_069503.1 coordinate 806,997,029, forward strand.
GTCCCTCAAAAGACTATCAGGACCTCAGGACAAGTTGCATGCTGCTTGTAAATGTAGGCCCCGCGCCCACCTCACTCGATGTTGCTGAGGCCTACACAAAACTAACAAACCCTGCCTGAAAGCCATGTGGGTTATAAACAACCCCAAAGAACCTTCAAGCAAATGTCCCATAAAACAGAAAACGTTACTCCCAGACACAAAAACGTTTATCCCAAATTCACATAACAAACTGAGTGCCCACAAAAAATTAACCCTTTATGCAAGCTAGTAAAAAACTCTGATAACACTGGGATTACTGCTTACCCTTCCCCTAATGGGGACACTGTCAGCCTTTCTGAGTTTCTGCAGAAAATATGACTGAAGTTCTCCTGTACTCCTCAGCTTCTGTGGGAACAGCAGTGGACTTATCCTCCAGGCAGAAATCTTCATCTATGTCCTGCCTGAGAGTAAATAGTACAACACCGGTACCATTTAAAAATAACACTTGATTGAAGATAAAATAAAACTAACAGTTTAACACCTCTTCTCTTTACCCTTCCTGCTTAGAGCCAGCAAAGAGAATGACTGGGGGTGGAGTTAAGGGGGGAGCTATATAGACAGCTCTGCTGTGGTGCTCTCTTTGCTACTTCCTGTCAGGAAGGACAATATCCCACAAGTTAGGCTGAATCCGTGGACTCGGTACATCTTGCAAAAGAAAAGTCTGTATATCAGGAATTTTGGCAATCTTGCTGCTGAACAGCACAGGTAAATCTGTCATAATACCCTTTAAGAGGACTAAGATAAACCCTTCTCCTAACCATCCGAGAGAAACGCCAGGATCCTACAAATTTCATAGAATTTCAATGAAAAATCCAAATTGCAGACTAAGTCAGATACATTGTCCAGACCTTATGATAAATATGTCTGGCAACAGGAATCAAGATGCCAGACAAGCCTCCATTAGATAGAATCATGTGTTCAGAGCTTGGCCTTGATGGGCTGGCAATTGAAGATCTTGATAGAAGAAAGGACCCTTAGACAGAAAGTCTCTCCTGAGAGAGACACCATGAAGAGCAAGAAGACATTAACTATGTAAGGGTACAAAGTTCTGCAAGGTCAAGCCAGAGCAAATCAGAAACACTGATAGCCATTTCTGCTTGATTATGGGTATTGCTGGGAAGTAATTCAAAAAGAGGGGATATGTAAATGAGCTTGTATGACTAGGGTATAACCAGGAAGCTTGTGGTTCAAATGAGAGGCCAACAGATCTCTCTCTAGCCTTCTGCAGCATTCCTTGCTCCATTAGAGACCCACAGACATTCCTAAGTTTAGAATGCTGGCATCTTTTGAATCACTGTCCAATGTGGCTGCTGAAAAGACTATGGAGTGATTGAGTCTGCCACCAGTCTATTGAATGTCTTGTCATTAAGGGAAATCTTCTGAGACAAGACCTTCTGATCTCAGTTCCACTAAAGCAAAAGAGAGTTGCAAAGTCCTTAGATTAAATTTGAAAGGAACCACATTTGTGCTATCAACCATTAAACACACAACTTCCATACACTAAGCAACAGTTGAACACAAAATAGGCCTGATTTTACCATTCCTCAGAAGTACTGTTCAGAACAAATGTAAATAATCTGTCCAGCACCTTAGTATTAAATGGACATAAAACACGTTGGGATAGAGACAAAATATAATATGTACTTAATTATTTTACCTGCAAATTTATACTGCAGTGCCTTGCCATTAACCCTTTCTTTTAAGTTTACAAATTGTACAGCTCTAACTCCAACACAATTCTTTCTATGGCTGTATCTATAACCACCTTTGATTTGGTAGAATGCAGACTTTAACACTCATTATCTGCTGGAGCATGCCTAGAAGCACATAAGCTGCTGTGAACTCAGTTGAAATACAATGCCTGTGTTTCTGATGCTAAACACTGATAAGTGTGTGTGGTGGGGAGGGGGAGCGGCATTGGGGGCAGACTACTCCAGACTAATTTTGCTTATTTGTTTATGCAAACTATTTTACTTAAATAATTTTAGGATATGCACAGATCTCAACATGTTTTATGGCACTTTACCTTAAAGGAAAGTTACTGGTTTTATCCACCTTCAAGGTGTTTAATACTTTCATTAATAATTGTTAAAGTGAATATAAATTTTGATGACAAAGTACCCAGTTTTTAAAAATAAAAACTGGGCACTTTAATCAAAATTTACATTTCACTTGTGTTGTGAAAAAATACTTACCTTTTAAACTTGACAGTCGCTCCAGCTTCCCCCGGTCATTGCAAGCTATTTCTGACGTCAAAAATAATGGATCGCCATCCTTTAATCACGGCTTCCCCCCCCGGGGTAATCAGTGTCTGATTCAACGCCGTAATTGGAGGAAGCCGGATTCCTCATTTTATACCCAGAAAGAGGCTTTGCGATGGGCGGAGGAAGCTGGAGCGGCTGTCAAGATTAAAAGTGAAATATAAATTTTCATGAAATAAAGGGACAATCTGTCATATATATTTGTATGTTTGTATATGTATTACAATTGTGGTGTATTAGGTACACCCAAGCAGACAATAAATAAGGTTTTGTTTTTGAACTTTAGTGCAGTCTTGGTCACTCTTTAGCAATCAAGTATTAATGTTAATTGCTCTTTTCCCTTTATTGCTAATTATTTAAGTTTTCTTTATAACTATAAAAATACCTCCCATAATTAATTATGTTGTCTTGATTTTAGGAATACCCCATAAGCCTAGGTTTCCAAGTTGTTTATAGCAAATATAGGCCAAACATTACAAAGATGGAATTATTGAGTCAGGGTATCTGTGAAAGTCAGTAGACAATACATATACATATATATATATATACATATATATATATATATATATATATATATATATATATATATATATATATATATATATATATATATATATATATCCTCCATGTGTATCTGCACTCTCAATGTCCAATAGTCGCCAACCAGGGTGCCAGATCAGTAAGTATTCATAGTAATCTGCAACATAGGACTGCACTCACTGGATTTATGTAAAAAATCTCTTTAATTAGGTAACGTTTCGGAGCACGCAGGCTCCTTCCTCAGACCAATACAAAACATGCAACTAAACACTGTGTCTTATAAACCTATTGAGCCCCACCCACCACCAAATTAACTGTGAATTGCGCCAAAACTGGGGTTGTCATAGTGATAACCCCTAACCCCCTCAGTGTTACCATACTACTAATCAAACAATTCCTAGGATAATTCATAAAAGCTTCAAAGTTGTATAGGTGGTACAATAAATGCATGAGCCACAAAAAGTGCATATTACTAAATGTAAAGCTAAACATCCATGTGTTCCAGTACATACATAAATGGATTAATTAGATAAGAGATATATGACTGCCAAAACATTTCATATTGGTGTAAATTAGACCTTCATATGTGATATATAGACATATAGACATATATGGCAGTACAGCAGTGCATTACATATAGTCACATCGGTTATACATGTATTAGTCATTACATCAGAGTAGCACTGTGTAACCCTCTTATTGTGTTGAACTGTGAGTTCATATTAATGTTTATGATATGCCGTTCCCACTAGGTGATAATGTATCTGCAGCTGATCTCTATTCAATCATATTTAGGGACTCGTACTGTAAACCCTTAAAGCAGCATTATCACTCTTACCTTATGTATTACTTTATAATATGTCTGTATATATTGTATTTTAAGGTCAGATTAGGCTCCAAATCTTCTGTAGGACAGATCGTTGCATGAACAAAAACGTAGCTAAAAGAACGGGCCACTAGATTGTATTAGGCGCCCAGAGAAGCAGCTCAGGCGCCCGTACTGCTCATTAGCATAGCGCATGGCTAATTTACATAAGTTGATGACGTATGCGCGTGTATCTGCGCGTCGTCATGGTGACCCAGCAGGGCGTTAGGCAATATGCGATCGTGACCGCTTGTGTTACATCGTGTTAGCTATAGTCAAAGCCTTAATATGGGACACACTTAAAGGAATATTCCTTTAGCAAGGGCATACAAAATAAAAAATAAAGATTTAAAATTTATATTTCACACTGAGTGGGCTGAGAGCATCGTAATGGATGTATATATATGTGTCACCACTGTATTACTGACATACATCTAAGTGTCTCATAAGGCTAACCACATTATGTATAAAGTTTGTACATATACTTTAAGTTAGGCACACTAAGTATGACAGAGAGACCTTATCCCCTGTAATGTTGATAACAAAAATAATCAAGTAGCAATCAATAGAAATGCAGAAGGCTGTGTAAATCTTTGTAGCCTATTCAACAATAAAACAGCCATAGGGTTAGACTACGTGTGGGGTCAGTTCAGATAGAACTGAAAGTTTTTTACATTAACACATATAGATAGATCACATGAGTCGTCGTACAGGTGATATAATGTCTTATTGTGTACTTTTGAGTAGTGTGTGGATGTCTAAACACTTTACATGGGATCATTCCACTGCAAGTTGTGCATCCCAGGCATCTGTAGCAGCCCTTTTTCTTTGTCATAAGCCATTGCTGTTTCATATAGACATTAACAATCTAATAACACTATATTGCTAAACCTATACTAAGCTATTCGGGAGAATGTGATGTCACTTTGATTGCCATTTATAACAGTAAACCAATGATATATTTTGAGGTTTTACTGAATTGACTCGTGAGGGTCCAGGCACAAGGTCCTAGACTGTACTATTATTAAATATTTGTATACACATATGTGTTAATGTAAAAAACTTTCAGTTCTATCTGAACTGACCCCACACGTAGTCTAACCCTATGGCTGTTTTATTGTTGAATAGGCTACAAAGATTTACACAGCCTTCTGCATTTCTATTGATTGCTACTTGATTATTTTTGTTATCAACATTACAGGGGATAAGGTCTCTCTGTCATACTTAGTGTGCCTAACTTAAAGTATATGTACAAACTTTATACATAATGTGGTTAGCCTTATGAGACACTTAGATGTATGTCAGTAATACAGTGGTGACACATATATATACATCCATTACGATGCTCTCAGCCCACTCAGTGTGAAATATAAATTTTAAATCTTTATTTTTTATTTTGTATGCCCTTGCTAAAGGAATATTCCTTTAAGTGTGTCCCATATTAAGGCTTTGACTATAGCTAACACGATGTAACACAAGCGGTCACGATCGCATATTGCCTAACGCCCTGCTGGGTCACCATGACGACGCGCAGATACACGCGCATACGTCATCAACTTATGTAAATTAGCCATGCGCTATGCTAATGAGCAGTACGGGCGCCTGAGCTGCTTCTCTGGGCGCCTAATACAATCTAGTGGCCCGTTCTTTTAGCTACGTTTTTGTTCATGCAACGATCTGTCCTACAGAAGATTTGGAGCCTAATCTGACCTTAAAACACAATATATACAGACATATTATAAAGTAATACATAAGGTAAGAGTGATAATGCTGCTTTAAGGGTTTACAGTACGAGTCCCTAAATATGATTGAATAGAGATCAGCTGCAGATACATTATCACCTAGTGGGAACGGCATATCATAAACATTAATATGAACTCACAGTTCAACACAATAAGAGGGTTACACAGTGCTACTCTGATGTAATGACTAATACATGTATAACCGATGTGACTATATGTAATGCACTGCTGTACTGCCATATATGTCTATATGTCTATATATCACATATGAAGGTCTAATTTACACCAATATGAAATGTTTTGGCAGTCATATATCTCTTATCTAATTAATCCATTTATGTATGTACTGGAACACATGGATGTTTAGCTTTACATTTAGTAATATGCACTTTTTGTGGCTCATGCATTTATTGTACCACCTATACAACTTTGAAGCTTTTATGAATTATCCTAGGAATTGTTTGATTAGTAGTATGGTAACACTGAGGGGGTTAGGGGTTATCACTATGACAACCCCAGTTTTGGCGCAATTCACAGTTAATTTGGTGGTGGGTGGGGCTCAATAGGTTTATAAGACACAGTGTTTAGTTGCATGTTTTGTATTGGTCTGAGGAAGGAGCCTGCGTGCTCCGAAACGTTACCTAATTAAAGAGATTTTTTACATAAATCCAGTGAGTGCAGTCCTATGTTGCAGATTACTATATATATATATATATATATATATATATATATATATATATATATATATATATATATATATATATATATATATATATATATATATATATATATATATATATATATCAAATGCTTTATTACTGGACACATTCTGTGTATTGTAATTCTGAGATCATGAGACATTAGATGCCTGGCTGACTACACATCAAAGTTCAATCCTCCCCCACTCAATATGCAAAATTACACAGGAGAGAACAAAGGATTTAGACCATTGTATAAATAAGGCCAGTAGGCCACTTTAAAGTAAATGTTAACATATGGAGCACTCAGATATATGCCCATAAATGGGTTTCCTTCCCAAGATGAATAATAAAATTCACAGGTCCCATCTAAGGAATAGACGGTCCATCTATAGGAATAAGGAAATACAAACATTTTCAAAAGATATGGCTCATACAATCTAGGTATAAATTAGCCCCTGCAGAGTTTCCCATACGCAGCTCCCAGACGAGCTGGCGTTTTAAGTAAGAAATAGCAGGAAAAAACAGACTGTATAAATATCTATATATGGATATGAGAAATACAATTCAGATTTGTAATAGATTAAATAATTGTAATAATACCATTTTAAAATATATAACATATTTTAGTTTTTATATCTTCCAGATGGGGCTAATGGATGCTGGTGCAGGATTGCCTGCAGGGGTGACCTAGGTCATATCATATGTTTCTGCACTAGATATTTATGTAACTTTAGATACATCCCTCAGGATATTCTAAGTAGACTGTATAGGAAGTCTATATAAATGTTTTCTATTTATAACATAAAATTGATACTATACTATTCTTTGGTTTCAAATTGTACATTTTCAATTGTAGTAAATGGGATATATATGCTGACCAGAGAAGTTTATTAATACAAGAAATTAAAGTATATTTAATGAACAATCTGAGATGAGATATTTGGACTGTTAGCATTGTTGATGGTGAGACTGCATTTGTGGTCGTCTTCTGCCCCCTAGGGGATTAAAAATGGTATGACAGCCAAATGGATTGACTACTAGAACACATGCAAATCCAAATGAACTAATGAGAGGGACACGTTCCGAGGGCCAATGGAAAGACAGCTCCGTTAAGGGCCTATGAAAATGTATCACCAATGATTAGAATAAGAAAAGAGTGGGGTATATCACATGATATAACCTCATGCAAGGAGAGAGAGAGAAAAAAGTATAACTTTGCTGCCATTTTTGTGACACAGTCCCTATAAGCAAAACCTGGGACTAACTTCTTGATCCATATTGCAATACCTTTCTTCATATGAGGTGACCTGAATCTACTTGGAAAAGCTGGAACGTTTAATTTGGTTCATGTGGTGATGTATGACTGTTCTATAGTTTTAATATTTTAAACAAAAGTATTCTAAGACTATAGTCAGATTGCAGCTGTATAGATATATTTTAGGATTTACCTTATTGTAGTTAAATAAGAATTTATTTCAGCTCATATAAATTGGCTGTTTGCATTAATATATATATATATATATATATATATATTACGTCTGGTGTTTTAATTAGAGAGTTATATAGAATCATTTGTGGGCTAAGTAGCTTAATTTTATTTGTCTGGAAGTTAACAATCCATACCTTGGTATCTCATTGTTTATTATTGTGAATAAGGTAGTTTGTAAAGGTATATCTTTATGATCTTGGTATAGAATATTGTAACAGTTTTAGATTGTATAGTTTGATTCATAATCTGGTTCCTATAAATATATTTCAATGTGTCTATAACTAACTTGTCATAAAGAACTTCGGAATAAAACTTGATTTTAATTGTTTCGTATATGCATTTTAATTGGGGGTTAATTTAAAATATAATTATTAAATAAATTGTATTATAACCCTAGTATATACTGACAATTGGTTTAACAATAACATTTCCTATGATTAGATTTTAAAGGGATAGTAAACCCAAATTTTTTCTTTCATGATTCAGATAGAGCATGCAATTTTAAGCAACTTTCTAATTTACTCCTACTATCAATTTTTCTTCATACTCTTGGTATCTTTATTTAAAAAGCAGGAATATTAAGCTTAGGAGCCGGCCCATTTTTGGTTCAGCACCAGGGTAGCGCTTGCTGATTGGTGGCTAAATGTAGCCACCAATCAATAAGAGCTTCCCAGGTGCTGAACCAAAAATGGGCCGGCTCTTAAGCTAACATTCCTGTTTTTTAAATAAAGATACCAAGAGAACGAAGAAAAATTGATAATAGAAGTAAACTAGAACGTTGCTAAAAATTGCATGCCCTATCTGAATCATGAAAGAAAACATTTGTGTTTACTATCCCTTTTATCTAAATGGCAGTCAACCAATTCAAAACTGCTACACAAAAGTAAATATTCATAGACTTTAGACACCCCAGGGTATTTACCTAGAGCTATTTTGATTCTCTATGTTTAACCCCTTTATCCCCTATTTAGCGCTATTAAGTGCTTTCTATCACAAGCTAACTGCGCTAGAAGTAAGCTTTTTGCACTCGTCGAGTTGCACTCATATTACAAGTTAAAAGTAAATCGTTTTGCAAGCACTTTAATCTGATGCATGTAAAAGTGGTAAAAAAAAGGAACACCCAATTTACACGTTTAACCGATTTCATATTCTTAAGTGCGCTAACCCATCATGAAAATATGAATATTTCACATTCCAATGTTAGAATATGTGCTATTTATTCCTAAATACACATATATATATATATATATATATATATATATATATATATATATATATATATATATATATATATATATATATATATATATATATATATATATATATATATACAGACGTTGGCACTCTCAGGTCTTTTTTTCAATTTTTATTGTGGAACGTTTTCGGGGTATTATAACCCCATCATCAGCAGGTTATAATACCCCGAAAACGTTCCACAATAAAAATTGAAAAAAAGACCTGAGAGTGCAAACGTCTGTTCCTGTATTTTGCCATATCTTTGCACCCAGGCTGTTGGCAATTGGTGGGTTAAGCTGGAAAATGTGTATTATATATATATATATATATATATATATATATATATATATATATATATATATATATATATATATATATATATATATATATATAGTAGCAGGAAATGAGGATGCACTCATCAGGATTTTCAATGTTACCCTTTTAATGTAACGTTTCGGGGTGTGACCCCCTCCCTTCTTCAGACAATACAAAATATTGTATTGTCTGAAGAAGGGGGTAACACCCCAAAATGTTACATACATTAAAAGGGTAACATTGAAAATCCTGGTGAGTGCATCCTTATTTCCTGCTGCTATCAATAAATATACACACACATACATATACACATGATTATATATAGGTATAGATATATACAGATATATATATATATATATTTATAAATACTTATAACATATTGTACTATGTGCAGAACAATGGAATGTGCAGTCAAGTATATGAAAACATGTAAAAGCATATTTATGCAATATTCATATTTAATAACGGTTTTAACTTTATTTACTGTAAATATTTCAAAGGGCTCCAATGCACGTTTAAACACATAAATATATATATATATATATATATATATATATATATATATATATATATATATATATATATATATATATATATATATATCTTTAACCCCTTAAGGACATGGCCATTTTTCAAATTCTTTCCCTTAAGGACCAGGGCTATTTTTACATTTCTGCGGTGTTTGTGTTTAGCTGTAATTTTCCTCTTACTCATTTACTGTACCCACACATATTACATACCGTTTTTCTCGCCATTAAATGGACTTTCTAAAAATACCATTATTTTCATCATATCTTATAATTTACTATAAAAATTTTTTATAAAATATGAGGAAAAAAAACACACTTTTTCTAAATTTGACCCCCAAAATCTGTTACACATCTACAACCACCAAAAAACACCCATGCTAAATAGTTTCTAAATTTTGTCCTGAGTTTAGAAATACCCAATATTTAAATGTTCTTTGCAAGTTATAGGGCAATAAATACAAGTAGCACTTTGCTATTTCCAAACCACTTTTTTTCAAAATTAGCGCTAGTTACATTGGGACACTGATATCTTTCAGGAATCCCTGAATATCCCTTGACATGTATATATTTTTTTTTAGAAGACATCCCAAAGTACTGATCTAGGCCCATTTTGGCATATTTCATGCCACCATTTCACCGCCAAATGAGATCAAATAAAGAAAAAATTCACTTTTTCATATTTTTTTTCACAAACTTTAGGTTTCTCACTGAAATTATTTGCAAACAACTTGTGCAATTATGGCATAAATGGTTGTAAACGCTTCTCTGGGATCCCCTTTGTTCATAAATAGCAGATATACAGGGAGTGCAGAATTATTAGGCAAATGAGTATTTTGACCACATCATCCTCTTTATGCATGTTGTCTTACTCCAAGCTGTATAGGCTCGAAAGCCTACTACCAATTAAGCATATTAGGTGATGTGCATCTCTGTAATGAGAAGGGGTGTGGTCTAATGACATCAACACCCTATATCAGGTGTGCATAATTATTAGGCAACTTCCTTTCCTTTGGCAAAATGGGTCAAAAGAAAGACTTGACAGGCTCAGAAAAGTCAAAAATAGTGAGATATCTTGCAGAGGGATGCAGCACTCTTAAAATTGCAAAGCTTCTGAAGCGTGATCATCGAACAATCAAGCGTTTCATTCAAAATAGTCAACAGGGTCGCAAGAAGCGTGTGGAAAAACCAAGACGCAAAATAACTGCCCATGAACTGAGAAAAGTCAAGCGTGCAGCTGCCAAGATGCCACTTGCCACCAGTTTGGCCATATTTCAGAGCTGCAACATCACTGGAGTGCCCAAAAGCACAAGGTGTGCAATACTCAGAGACATGGCCAAGGTAAGAAAGGATGAAAGACGACCACCACTGAACAAGACACACAAGCTGAAACGTCAAGACTGGGCCAAGAAATATCTCAAGACTGATTTTTCTAAGGTTTTATGGACTGATGAAATGAGAGTGAGTCTTGATGGGCCAGATGGATGGGCCCGTGGCTGGATTGGTAAAGGGCAGAGAGCTCCAGTCCGACTCAGATGCCAGCAAGGTGGAGGTGGAGTACTGGTTTGGGCTGGTATCATCAAAGATGAGCTTGTGGGGCCTTTTCGGGTTGAGGATGGAGTCAAGCTCAACTCCCAGTCCTACTGCCAGTTTCTGGAAGACACCTTCTTCAAGCAGTGGTACAGGAAGAAGTCTGCATCCTTCAAGAAAAACATGATTTTCATACAGGACAATGCTCCATCACACGCGTCCAAGTACTCCACAGCGTGGCTGGCAAGAAAGGGTATAAAAGAAGAAAATCTAATGACATGGCCTCCTTGTTCACCTGATCTGAACCCCATTGAGAACCTGTGGTCCATCATCAAATGTGAGATTTACAAGGAGGGAAAACAGTACACCTCTCTGAACAGTGTCTGGGAGGCTGTGGTTGCTGCTGCACGCAATGTTGATGGTGAACAGATCAAAACACTGACAGAATCCATGGATGGCAGGCTTTTGAGTGTCCTTGCAAAGAAAGGTGGCTATGTTGGTCACTGATTTGTTTTTGTTTTGTTTTTGAATGTCAGAAATGTATATTTGTGAATGTTGAGATGTTATATTGGTTTCACTGGTAAAAATAAATAATTGAAATGGGTATATATTTGTTTTTTGTTAAGTTGCCTAATAATTATGCACAGTAATAGTCACCTGCACACACAGATATCCCCCTAAAATAGCTATAACTAAAAACAAACTAAAAACTACTTCCAAAACTATTCAGCTTTGATATTAATGAGTTTTTTTGGGTTCATTGAGAACATGGCTGTTGTTCAATAATAAAATTAATCCTCAAAAATACAACTTGCCTAATAATTCTGCACTCCCTGTATATGGCTTTGGCATTGCTTTTTGGTAATTAGAAGGCCGCTAAATGCCACTGTGCACCACACATGTATTATGCCCAGCAGTGAAGGGGTTAATTAGGGAGCATGTAGGGAGCTTCTAGGGTTAATTTTAGCTTTAGTGTAGTAGACAACCCCAAGTATTGATCTAGGCCCATCTCGGTATATTTCATGCCACCATTTCACCGCCAAATGCGATCCAATAAAAAAAAAAAAGTTAAATTTTTTACAATTTTAGGTTTCTCACTGAAATTATTTACAAACAACTTGTGCAATTATGGCATACATTTTTGTAAATGCTTCTCTGGGATCCCCTTTGTTCAGAAATAGCAGACATTTATGGCTTTGTGTTGCTTTTTCGTAATTAGAAGGCTGCTAAATGCTGCTGCGCATCACACGTGTATTATGCCCAGCAGTCCAGGGGTTAATTAGATAGCTTGTTGGGAGCTTGCAGGGTTAATTTTAGCTTTAGTGTAGAGATCAGCCTCCCACCTGAGAGATCCTACCCCCTGATCCCTCCCAAAACATCTCTCTTCCCTCCCCCACCCCACAATTGTCCCCACCATCTTAAGTACTGGCAGAAAGTCTGCCAGTACTAAAATAAAAGGCTTTTTTTTAAAAAAATTTTTATCTGTTTAGCTGTGATGGACCCCCCCTTAGCCTCCAACCTCTCTGATCCCCCCCAAACAGCTCTATAACTCTTGCCCACATCCTATTTGCTACCATCTTGGGTACTGGCAGTTGTCTGCCAGTACCCAATTTGCCTCCCAAAAATGTTTTTTTGTTTTTCTTTTTTATGTAATTACATTTTTTCTGTAGTGTAGCTGCCCCTCCTCCTCCCTCTCCCCCTCCCAGATCCTTTTGACAATTATTTCCCCCCCCCCCTCCCTCTCTCCCATTCATTAATTAATTGGTGGCAGTGGCTGTTACGCGATCGCGCACGCACGCTCCCTGCAGGCCCCCGCACGCTTCTGGCACCCGGCGTGCACATTGCACATTCAGGAACCGGATGCCGGGTAGCGATGGGCCGCCCACCCGCCTCCCTGCAGCTGCTCCCACCCACCAACGATCGGGCCCATCGCTACCGGTGCAGAGAGGGCCACAGAGTGGCTCTCTCTGCATCGGTTTTGGAAAAAAGGTATTGTAGTGATGCCTCAATGTCGAGGCATCACAGCAATACCTTGAAAGCGTCTGGAAGCGATCAGGATCGCTTCCAGCCGCTTTAAACCCTGATGTCGTACAGGGTACGTCGCTGGTCTTTAAAGAATAGGTTGTGTGCGACGTACCCTGTACGACATGCATCGTTAAAGGGATAAATGCCGACATTAGAATATCGCACGCGTTAACGTTAAAGTGGGAATAAAAAATAATACCCAATTTGCATGCTAAACCGATGGTATATTCTCAAGTGCGCTAACCCGGCATGAAAAATAAATTATGCTTACCAAATCATTTCCTTTACTTTTGTACAGGTAGAGTTCACAGCTGCATTAATTACTTGTGGGAAATACTAAACCTGGCTACCAGGAGGCAAAGACACCCCAGCCAAAGGCTTAAATACCTCCCCTACTTCCCTCATATCCCAGTCATTCTGCTGAGGGAACAAGGAACAGTAGGAGAAATATCAGGGTAAAAAAAGGTGCCAGAAGAATAAATTAAAATTTAGGGCCGTCCATCGGAGAACACGGGCGGGAGATGTGGACGCTCCCTGTACAGATGGAAAGGAAATTATCTGGTAAGCATAATTTATGTTTTCCTTCTTAATACAGGGAGAGTCCACAGCTGCATTCCTTACTTGTAGGAAATTATACCCAAGCTCCAGAGGACACTGAATGCTAACGGAAGGTAAAAAAAGAGAGGCGGCCCCATAAACTGAGGGCACCACAGCCTGCAAAACCTTTCTCCCGAAGGCTGCTTCAGCAGAAGCAAAATAACATCAAACTTGTAAAATTTGGAAAAAGTATGTAAGGAGGACCAGGTAGTCGCCTTACAAATCTGATCCATAGAGGCCTCATTTTTGAAGGCCCAAGAGGAAGCCACTGCTCTCGTAGAATGAGCCGCAATCCTCTGAGGAGGCTTAAGACCCGCTGATTTGTATGCTAAGTGGATTATACTCCTTAACCAAAAACAGACGTCAAAGAGGCCCTCTGACTGCAGTAAACGTTCCTTCGATGAAAAATGATTAGGACATAAGAAAGGAACCACAATTTCTTGATTGATATTGTGATTTGACACAACCTTAGGAAGAAAACCTAACTTAGCCTTATCAGCATGGTACACAAGATAAGGAGGGTCACAATGCAAGGCAGCAATCTCAGAGACTCTGCACGCAAAAGCAATAGCTAGTAGAAAAAGAACCTTCCAAGACAACAACTTAATGTCAACCTCATGCATAGGCTCAAACTGAGCCCGTTGCTAACTTTAAGAGCAAGATTTAAACTCCAAGAAGGAGCATTAGATCTCAACACCGGCCTGATCCTAGTCAGAACCTTAACAAAAGACTGTACATCCGGAAGTTCAGTGAGCCTCTTGTGCAGTAAAACAGACAGGGCTGAAATCTGTCCCTTCATGCAAAACGTTTCTCAGCCTTAACTTGGCTGTTTTCTCACGCATAAAGCACCTTCTAACTGACAAAATATTTAAACTAAATCCCACCAATAGTGGAAAAAGGACACTCCCAAAATGGGAGTGTAAACATACCTACATCATTAATTGCTCAATTCTCTGTTTGCAACATACTTGCAAACAATATATTAAAAACCATATGATACAATGTTGTGCATTAGCTTTTGCCACATAGTTAATACTAAAAATACATAAACTTTTACATTGGGATACATACAGAAAAATCAATAGGCGATACTCTCTTCACATCCCTCTGACAAACACTGTACTCTGACAGGAATTGGGCTTCAGAATGCTTAGAAGCGCTTATCATAGAAGAAAATCATAAAAACTAAACACAAACTTACTTCACCACCTCCATAGGAGGCAACGTTTGTAAAACTGAGTTGTGGGTGTGTTGGGAGGTGTATTTATAGGCATTTTGAGGTTTGGAAAACTTTGCCCCCGCCTGGTAGGAATGTATATCCTATACGTCACTAGCTCATGGACTCTTGCCAATTACATGAAAGAAATCACATTCCTTGTAATTGAGAGGTCTGCTGGTACTGTAAGTTCCTCCCTGCATGCTTATACTGTACATATATGCGTTCACTTTTGATTTATATTGAATGTTTAACTGTATATTGTACGTTGTGCATAACTCCTACTACATCAATTGATCACCACTAAGCCTTATGTCATAGTGGTGTAAAATACATTTCCTGGAATATAGGAGGTATCACCTCACCCGCTAAAAAAACTATGGTGCAACTTAGTAAAAGCAATGAACACAGATATAGCACTCATCTAGGAAACACGTTACAGAGATTAAACATAAAAATAATGGTTAGAAGATGGGTGAGCCCATATAAAATCCTGATACAGGTAGGAAATGAGAAGTTGCAACTATAAAAAATGCTTGACAGTGGAAATGAGGAAAAAAATCATTGATAAGCATGGGAGATAACTCATTGTAATACTAATCATTATGGGTACACTATTTTACTTATGTAATGTTTATGGACCTAACCAAAAGAAAAAAGCTTTTTGACTGAAATTTCAATGCCAACTATAGTCAGTTGCAGATGCCCCAATAATTATAGGTGGTAATTTTAATATTGCTCAGCAGTAAATGCTTAGACCATTTCCAAGATCTCAAAATAAAATTAAAAGCTAAAAGCCAGAGTTGTAGGACAGACTCGAAATAGATCCAAACTTTATGCAAGACATTTCCTCTTACAGATGGATAGAGACGTAGACATCCTGATGGCAGTGACTACACCTGTTTATTTAAGACTCATCACTCCCTTTTAAGGATTGACTATTTTCTACTATCCTCTTTAATGAATAATCTGGTCATAGATATGGGAATTTCCATTACTGGTAAAGAAAAGGATAATACCAAACCTTGGACGTTCCCTAAGTTTCTATCTCATACCCAGGATTTTAAAACACATTTACAGTCTGTATGGCAAGACTATGAAAGATTAAATGATGCCGGAACTCGACAATGTGACATCTTTTGGCATGACTCTAAAGCATTGTTAAGGGGGAAATCACATCTTATACAGCTCAATTTTGTAGACAATAGAAAAAGCAAGAATTGCATTTGACTAATCAGGTTACGGTTTCCTATGGTGCATATTTGGCAAATCCTACCCATTTCAATTGAAGAGCATATTATGAGAATAAGTCAAATATTCTCTTGGGCCCTTTATATCTGTGAATGGTGACAGAAAGCTCACAACACCAGAAATAGAAAATTCAAGTAGAATTTTGGAGTAACATTTGTTTACCTCAAATTACTGAGCATTAGATGAATGCACTAAATGCACCTATTAGTGTGCAAGAGGTGCATCCGTCTATTAAGAAATCCCCTTTGAATAAGGCTGCAGAGCCTGATAGCTTACACTCTGAATACTATAAACTGTTAAACACCAACATTGCACCTGTGTTAGCTGATCTCTTTAACCCTTTTGTGACTGGGTTAAAGTGTCTACATCAGAACAACTGTTCCGATGTAGACAAATTGAAATCACACGATCGAGAGATTTCAATTATTGGATCGGGTCTGGGGGGCATCCCTATAACCCTAGGAATGCCCTCTAGACCACGATCAAATCCAGAAAGCACAGAAGGCTTCAGGACAGCCGTTGGCTATGATGTTCTATTCCGTCATAACAGCTCTAAAGCCCAGTGTAATTATGACAAAATAGAATGGCATAACGGTGTTAAAAGGTTAATAGTTATCTTTCATCAGCTGAATCACCAGCAGATATTTTTATGAAGCACACATTTGTTTACTTCCCAAACCAGGCAGGGATCCAGAGCACCCTGCTTCTTTGTGTACAATTTCTTTGCTCAACAGTCATTAAAAACCGCTTACCAAAATCATCTATCTTATCTCCCATGTTATTTTCAATGTATATGCTTCCAATTGGGGACATCATAAGCCAACATGACCTCAACTACCACTTATGCAGATGACACAAAAATATACATCTGCTTCAAGCCAAACTCAAATATTCTGGTGGAAACAGTCAATAAAATGTCTAGCTAATCTTGGAGTGTATGAATTCCAGTTGGTCAAAACTAAACCCAGGAAAAACAGAAAATAGTATGATAACTAAGCTGTAGCAAGATCAACAAATTGATCTAGAATGTGGAGGATCAAAACTACAAACCTCAAATCTAGCAATAAATCTTGGCGTTATACTTGACAGTAAACTTTCCCAGAAACATTGCATATCAGCCACAGTACAAGCCTCATTCTTTCATTAAAGGAATATAGCCAGGATCAAGCACCTGATTCCTACAGAAGATCTTCCCATGCTCATCCATGCTCTGGTGACATCATGGGCCCGATCCGATAGGCAGCGACGCCTGCAAAAGCCGGCGAAGCCAAATTTGCGCAGGTTTGGTATCCTATATACGGCGTAACATAGAAGTTACGCTCGTATATTTCACCCTTCGGCCGTAGTTTTTTGGCCCATAGAGTGATATACCAAACCCGCGCAGTTTGGTATTCAATATACAGCGTAAGGACTTACGTGGTGAAAATGGAGAAATCTTACTCCATTTTAACCTCGCCACAAAATGCAGGCGTAGTAAGCCTTACGCCGAGTATTGGAGCCCTGTAACTCCCTAAACTACCTGCAAAATAAAACCTAACACCTAACGCATGCGCAATGTCTATCTACCTGTCAACTGCAATCCCCCACCGCAATACCTAATAAAGTGTTTAACCCCTAAACCGCCACTCCTTGACCCCGCCGCCACCTATGTTATATGTATTACCCCCTAATCTGACCCCCTTACACCGCCACCACCTATATTAAATTTATTAACCCCTAATCTAATCCCCCTACACCACCGCCACCTATTTTAAATATATTAACCCCTAATATGATCCCCCTACACCGCCGCCACCTATATTAACCCCTAATATGATCCCCCTACACCGCCACTGACATTCTATTGGCTCAAATCAGCCAATAGGAATTCAAGGGACGCCATTTTTAATCGCATACCTTGAATTCCTATTCAGTGTACGGCGGAGATCATATGAAGAGGATCCTCCACGCTCCGCGGTCTTTAGTTCCAGCGTCACCGGTCTTCAGCTCCGCGGTCATCGGTCTTCAACTCCTCTGCTCCGCGCCGGCTGGTTCCTGGAAAAAAGAGGTCGCCGCTTGGAAGAAGATTTCTCTGCCTGGAACAGGAGCTTCTCCGCCGGTCTTCAGGACAGGTAAGGAGCACTTGGGTGTTAGACTTAGGTTTTTTTAAGGGGGGATCGGGTGGGTTTTAGAGTAGGGGTGTGTGGGTGGTGGGTTGTAATGGGGAGGGGGGTTCTTTTTTTTTTTACAGGTAAAAGAGCTGATTACTTTGGGGCAATGCCCCGCAAAAGGCCCTTTTAAGGGCTGGTAATAGAACTGATTACTTTTGTAATTTAGTTTAGGGTAGGGAAATTTTATTATTTTGGGGGGCTTTTTTATTTTATTAGGGGGCTTAGATTAGGTGTAATTAGCTTAAAATTCTTGTAATCTTTTTTTATTTTGTGTAATTTAGTGTTTGGTTTTTTATGTAATATAGTTTAGTGTATTTAATTGTATTTTATTTGAGATAATTGTAGTTTAATTTATTGATAGGGTAGTGTTAGGTGTAAAGGTAACTTAGGTTAGGATTTACTTTACAGGTAATTTTGTAATTATTTTAACTAGGTAGCTATTAAATAGTTATTAACTATTTAATAGCTATTGCACCTAGTTAAAATAAATACAAAGTTACCTGTAAAATAAATATAAACACTAAAATAGCTACAATGAAATTATTAATTATATTGTAGCTATCTTAGGGTTTATTTTATAGGTAAGTATTTAGTTTTAAATAGGAATAATTTAGTTAATAATATTAATATTATTTAGATTTATTTAAATAATAATTAAGTTAGGGGGTGTTAGGGTTAGACTTAGGTTTAGCGGGCGGGGTCCAGGAGCGGCGGTTTAGGGGTTAATACATTTATTGTTAGGAGTGAGAGGGGGGATTGCGGATAGAGGGGTATACATTTTGGGCTATTTTTGGGAGGTGTGTTAGACAGTAACGGGAGATTTAATATTTTAGTTAGTTTTTTTTTAAGCCACTGGCGACTCCAGAAATTTATACTTACGCTTATTTCTGGACATCGCTAGTTTGTCCGACTTACGGCACTTTAGCAACTGCCGGCACCGTATATGTGATAGCCCGATGTGCGAGGTGAAACTACGGGCGGCGCAGGTTTCCACGCTTGCGCCGAAACCTGCTCCATATATCGTATCGCGCCCCAAATATGGACTACTGCAATGCACTTTATTATGGTCTCCCAGAAAAATTATTTAATCGTTTTCAGTTGGTACAAAATGCTACTGGCCAGTCAAAATGTTGCTCCAATGCCCACAAATATATATATGTTTTGTGATTTATAAACATTCTGATAATATTTCATAAAAAGTTTTATTATGGAATCTGTATCCCTATATAATTTATTTTGCTCTTGTATTATATAAATTTAATTAGTAGATTTTTTTAGATTTTAACAACTTTTGCTAGCAGACTACGTGTTCTGTTTCCCCATCTATATTTAGTTGGAATTAGTGGAATTCTATTAATTTCTTTGATTTATATAAATAAACTAGGATAAAAATTAAAAATATATATATATTTGTTTTACCATACAATTTACCACCTTTTAGAGACAAAATTACTGGGGCATGGTCTGAAACATTAAATCCAGAATTTAAATATCCACTCCACTCTTGCATTCAGTTCCTTTGATATAAGACAATCTATCCTTGAGATAGTGTTATTTGAACATGAAATATGGGTATAATCGAAGTCATCAGGATTCTTTTTACGCAAGATACCTTCAATACCTAGATTATCACATAAAGATTGAATTATCTTCCTTTCATAGTTATATCTAGTAATATCTAGATCTGTTACTAAACTTCTTCTTATGTTTTTTAACTGCTGCCATTGCGTACAGAGATATTGAACTGCTAAATCTAGCTTTTAGAAAATTTAAATGGATGCCAAATAAACCAAGAATTAAACTTCAGATGCCAATGAATAGAGGAATGGGACTCCCAAAAATAAATTTTTACAACTGGTCAGCTTTGATGAGATATAATAGAGAGTGGCTAACTGGGTATGAGAAATATGCTAATAAAAGAAAAGTGAGCAAAATCTAACTACTCCAATCTCCCTAGTATATATGCCACATGCATTAACTTCAGAACACCAGAGTAAGATTAAAAACCATTTTGTATTTTAAGATTATATTCAGATCTGAAGATACTGTAATACATTTATTGAAAACCCTAGTTTCCCAAAGGGAAATATCTATCCATTTAATTCTAAAAGGCATAAAAAAGGTATTATTAAAGTAGACCTACTAGAATGTAATCGAAGTAGGATATACTCCCTACAAGAAATCTACAACAAATTTGGATTAGACCCAGATAGTTACTATTACTATTTACAGATAGAATCTTATATCAAAAAGATTATTAGAGAATTACCAAATATTTGCAGGAGAAACCCATTTGTAGATACATGTGAAAAATATAAAAAACTGGAATATAGATTAGCTACTTTATATAACAAATGATTAGATATGAATGTGGAAAAAATCTAGCGATGAGGGCAAGAGAACAAATAATGGAAGAAACCAATATATTGTAGAAATGTATGTAGAAATATCACAATAGTGAAGCAAACTGTATTGGTGAGTGGTTTAAGATAATCGCATTGTAGTATCTCGCATAATGATTATTTAACAATTAATAGAATTAGTAAATGTAAAAAAATATTTTAATCCCATATGTCCAAAATGTTCATATCCATTGCTAGACTTTTCTAACTATTTCTGGGAATGCCCCAAAATTGATCAATTCTGGGGTCGAATATCACACTTGATTTCTACTATTTTAAAGGGGAAAATTTTTTGAATAAACAGGATGTTCTATTATTTAAATTTTCTAATTCTATAAAAAAAAAATCAAAGAATAAAATTAATTGCAATATAATTCTGTTAGCTAGAAAAAAAAACTAAACTCTTTATTTAAAGAGATAAACCTACTATTGCAGCTCATAAAAGAGCACTATGGCAACAAATAATTATAGAAAAAATTATCTACTATGATCCAGTGGGGCCGAAGAAAAATTCTATGGATGGACAAATGGGAAAAATATATAATGTATATGAAACAAGGTCTTCGAGAAGTTAGTTATGTTATAAGGACTTAATACTTTGATTGGGATGGATACTCTTGGAAATATAGATACAAGGACTTCAAGCTATTACGGGTTAGAGAAGAGAGTTGTTCTTCAATTCATGTCTTTTCTTTTTCTATTAAAGGTAACCTCAATCTTGTTACTTGGCTACTTGTCTGTTTTTAAACATGACCTGTTAATACATTTTATGTTTTAACTTCAAGGATAACCCTCTTTTGTATCTTCTTTGGGACTGTACTATTAGCCTGTAAGAGGGTTAGCACCCTGCCACGTCCCTTCATTGATGTACTCCGGGAAGTTATGGGGATATAACAGGGCAGTGTTTGCACACATATGTTTTATAACCTGAACGGAACCTATGGTGATGCACAAGTAGTGCACTGATGCCCGAGGAAGTGGAGCAATCTTGTATTTGAGAGCATTGATAGCGGTGACTATATTTCCCCTACCTGCTGTTTTTCCGTAATAGCCGTTGCCTGATTGGAGGAAGCTTGCATGTGACGTCATTAACATCACCCTGGATCGGCATTGGAACACGCCCCTTGTGGATGGACCGGCGAAGCTGAAAACAGTCAAATACAGGCACAAATGTGGAGAACACTTACGGAGAGTCAGCATCTGGTGATACACCACGCAAGGAAGAAGGGGAACAACTTCATTGCTTCTACAACAGATGGACATACCCTCCCAGGACCTTACTAAGACCAGTGAGTATACGGAATTGCTTTTTAAGGAGGAGGTGAGATACGGTTTATTCATCTACACACACAAGTATGTCCTTATCAGTGACTGTCATCCGTGTTAAAGAAACTGGGTTAAGAAATTGGGCTAATTTTTGTGCACCCTATTCCCTGTACTTCCTGTGCAATAGCACTTAAGCAATGCGGTGCTGTTCTTGAGCAGGGACGTTCATAAAGTTTACACATTGGGAACTCTCCCACCTCTATTTGGTTTGTTCTGAAGTATATATTGCACATATTGATTAATTAATTTCTCTATTTCATTCTCGTTATTCTTTATTAGAATAAATATGTAAAATAAAAAATATAATAAAAACATGCTATCCAATTAACCAATGTAAACTACCACTGGCCCACTATGAGATACTCCATATGCTGTGTGTATAGTCTGAAAAGCATTAAAGGGGACATTAAAATAACATTTTTTACATGCATAATTTATGCCAGCAACAAAGTGCTAATTGCAAATGTTCTAAAAGCATTTACAAGTGTTGCTTTATTTGCAAGAAGACTTGAAACTAATTAGGGCTATGTGTAAATGAATTATTTCCCCCTGCTCTAAGCCAGTGTTTCCCAACCTTGGTCCTCAAGTACCCCCAACAGTTCTGGTTTTCATTATAGCTAAACTAGAGCACAGGTGAAAATCATCTGATGGACGAGAGCAGGTTGGTTACTGATCAGCTGATTACTTCACCCTGCACTGGTTCAGATATAATGAAAACCAGGCCTGTTGGGGGTACTTGAGGAAACTGCTCTATGCAATCATTTTCTCATTTGTAGCTAGTTTAGGCAATTTGCAGCATTCTTAAGGAAACCTAGGTTTTTAAATGTTCTTTGAATTTTCTAGGAAGTGTGCGACAAGCACAATTGTTACACAAAAGCAGACAAAATAAATGTATAAAGCCAAGTTATTTTACTATGCATGATTAAATATTTGACATTATAAAGTGTTTCATGTCCCTTAAATAAATAGGCACTAAATTGTAATTTTTTTATAGCTCTAGAATAAATTTTGCCCTAGTAACAGCTAATACAGCATTACATGTTACTTGTTTGGTATTGAGGACAGAATATTGTGAAAAGGCATCATTCACAAAGCCCCTGGACAATGCAAGTTAATTATTTACCTTTTTTGTACTGTAATTTCTATCACTGTGTTGACAGTCTGTGCAAGGAAATTAAACCATTGGCCTCCTTAATTAGACTAATTTTATTTTGTGTAAATTGCGTTTCCTTTGCTCACTTCCTGTAACCTTCTGCTTAGGAAAAAGTATGGTGCCAAATGTTATTTTCAAACTTCAGTAAAAACAGATCATGCTGCCAGTTTTCTCACAAATGCTGTATCCTTGTTCAAGCAACAGGCTGAGCTTCCAGCGTACAGATGCAGACATTAATGTACAGTGTACTGTATAACAAGTTTTCCCGTAATGTATCAAGATTCAGAGAAGATTTTACTCACATTTGTTGAAGCACTAACGTGAGAATAGTTCTAAACGAGCAGGTTAGAACTTTAAAAAGTCTCCATCTAAATAGGCACCAGTTTTACAGACCCCCAAGCTAATGTTACAACAAAATAAAAAATGTAAAATTACAGAAAAAAATAAATCAAAACTATCCAAAATAAATTTAAACCTAAACTATAATACCCCTAAAAAAATAAAAAATGTGCCCCAAAATAAAAACACCCCCTAATCTAATACTAAACTAAAAAGGGCCTTTTATAGTGCATTGCTTTTTTACAGCCCATTAAATCCCAAATCTTAAAAATAAAAAAATAGGTACTCACCATTCCTGAAGTTCAGCCGAGAAGGTCTTCTTCCAGGCAGCTCCATCATCTTCTATCTTCATCCGGAGCGAAGGCAGCGCAGAGCGGAGGTGTGGAGCTGTCTTCCCCAATGCGCAAATCTGGAGTGGCAGTCCTCAGTGGTGTAAACTAAAAATTGAATGGAAGGTACCGCAATCCATTTTGGATACCTTGCATTCCTATTGGCTGAAATTTTGAAATCAGCCAATAAGATTAGAGCTACTAAAATCCTATTGACTGTTCAAATCAGCCAATAAGATTTCAGTAACTCTTATCCTGTTGACTGATTTCAAAATTTCAGCCAATAGGAATGCAAGGTAACACAAAATATAAGGGGTACCTTGCATTCAATCTTCAGTGTGCGACGGACAATCGCATGAAGAGGAGCCTACACGCAGTTGAGGACCACCGCCGCTGAGGATCCGTGCATTGGTGAAGTCAGCTCCGCACCTCCGTTTCAGATAAGGATAGAAGATAATGGAGCCGCCTGGAAGAAGACCTTCTCTGCCGGACTTTAGGAATGGTGAGTACCTATTTAGGGCTTAGTTTTAGGATTTTTTTTTTTTTTTTTAAGATTAGGGCTGTAAAAAAGCTGATTGCCCTTTTAAGGGCAGTAAAAGAGCTGAAGGGGCAATGGGTAGTTTAGCTTTTTTTAGGGGGTTTCGTGGTTTTACTGTTAGGGGGACCTTAGTACTTTTTAAATGTAAAAGAGCTGTTTAACTCGGAGCAATGCCCTATAAAAGGCCTTTAAAAGGCTATTAGTAGCTTAGTTTAGATTAGGGGGTGTTTTTATTTTGGGGGGGCTCTTATTTTCAAAGGGATTAGGTTGAATTTTTTAATTTTTTATAATTTTGTTTATTTTTTTATGTAATTTTAGAGTTTTTTTATTTTTTGTAATTTTAGATTAGGTTTTATCATTTAATTGTAACTTAGTATTGGGGTTAATTAAGGGGGGCGTTCGGTTAGGGGCCTTATAATTAAATTAGTTGTTTGCATTGTGGGGGGTTGGCGGTTTAGGAGTTAATAGGTTAATTAGGTTTATTGCGATGCGGGGGTTGGCAGTTTAGGGGTTAATAGGTTAATTAGGTTTATTGCGATGTGGGGGTTTAGAAGTTAATAGGTTAAATTCGGTTTATTGCGATGTGGGGGTTGGCGGTTTAGGAATTAATAGGTTAATTAGGTTTATTGCGATGTGGGGGGGTTGGCATTTTAGGGGTTAATAGGTTAATTAGGTTTATTGCGATGTGGGGGGTTGGTGGTTTAGGGGTTTGCTAATACTTTGTGCGGGAGGTTAATTTTTTTTGTTATACTTTGTGTGGGTGGTTAGGTTTTTTTCATTGTTTCGTGCAGGCGGTTAGGTGTTGTTATTTTTTTAGTTCTTGCGGGCAGTCACGTGTTTTTTTTTGTTGTTTCGTGCGGACGTTTTTTTTTTGTTTTTTTTTAAGGCTTTGTTTGCTTACGTTGCATCCAGGTGGATTCCGAAAATGGCAGGTGAAAGAATCCACCATCCTGCCATTTTCAGAATCCACCGGGATGCAGCTTCGAGGATGCGTGCGTAACTGGTGACGGACGCGTTACAAACGAGATTATAGCATAGATTTAAATAAAAACACTATCGCCTAGATTTAGAGTTCTGCGGTAGCCGTCAAAAGCAGCGTTAAGGGCTCCTAACGCTGTTTTTGACCGCCCGCTGGTATTTAGAGTCAGCCAGGAAAGGGTCTAACACTCACTTTCCAGCCGCGACTTTTCCATACTGCAGATCCCCTTACGTCAATTGCGTATCCTATCTTTTCAATGGGATCTTCCCAACGCCGGTATTTAGAGTCTTGGCTGAAGTGAGCAGTATACCCTCTACCGACAAGACTCCAGCCACAGCCACTATAATAAATATTTTTAACCCCTAATCTGCCGACCGCACACCGCCGCCACCTACATTATCCCTATGAACCCCTAATCTGCTGCCCCTAACATCGCCGACACCTACATAATATTTATTAACCCCTAATCTGCCCCCCCATCGTCGCCGCTACCTTATCTACACTTATTAACCCCTAATCTGCCGACCGGACCTCGCCGCTACTCTAATAAATGTATTAACCCCTAAAGCCAAGTCTAACCCTAACCCTAACACCCCCCTAAGTTAAATATAATTTTAATCTAACGAAATAAATAATATATTATTAACTAAAGTCTTCCTATTTAAAGCTAAATACTTACCTGTAAAACAAACCCTAATATAGCTACAATATAACAAATAATTATATTGTAGCTATTTTAGGATTTATATTTATTTTACAGGCAACTTTGTATTTATTTAAACTAGGTACAATAGCTATTAAATAGTTATTGACTATTTAATAGCTACCTAGTTAAAATAATTACAAAATTACCTGTAAAATAAATCCTAACCTAAGTTACAATTAAACCTAACACTACACTATCAATAAATAAATAAATTAACTACAAGTACCTACAATTACCTACAATTAAATAAACTAAATTACAAAAAATAAAAAAAGATTACAAGAATTTTAAGCTAATTACACCTACTCTAAGCCCCCTAATAAAATAACAAAGCCCCCCAAAATAAAAAAAAATTCCCTACCCTAATCTAAATTAAAAAAGTTAACAGCTCTATTACCAGCCCTTAAAAGGGCTTTTTGCTGGGCATGCCCCAAAGAAATCAGCTCTTTTGCCTGTAAAAAAAACAAAAAAAAAAAAACAATACCGCCCCCAACATTACAACCCACCACCCACATACCCCTACTCTAACCCAAACCCCCCTTAAATAAACCTAACACTACCCCCCTGAAGATCTCCCTACCTTGAGCCGTGTTCACCCAGCCGGGCACCGATGGACCAAAAGAGGGCATCCGGAGCGGCAGAAGTCTTCATCCTATCCGAGCAGAAGAGGACATCCGGACCGGTAGACATCTTCATCCAAGCGACATCTTCTATCTTCAGCCATCCGGAGCGGAGCCATCTTCTTCCAGCCGACGCGGATCCATCCTACTTCCACGATGCCTACTCGCCGAATGAAGGTTCCTTTAAATGACGTAATCCAAGATGGCGTCCCTCGATTCTATCAGCCAATCGGAATTAAGGTAGGAAAAATCTGATTGGCTGATTGAATCAGCATCTCAGATTCAAGTTCAATCGGATTGGCTGATCCAATCAGATTGAGCTCGCATTCTATCGGCTGATCGGAACAGCCAGTAGCTGGAAATGTAATATACCTTTTAGCCAATTTAGGTAAATAAGAAGGAACTGCTATACATTAGAACAGTAATATGAACGATCTAAAATTATATTTCAGATATTTAAGCATAAGGGATATCCATTAATGTTGTTAGAAGAAAAACGATTGAAGGCTAGATTGCTGAACAAAGGAATGTATAAATGTAATAAAAAGAGATGCAATGTGTGTAAATTTACCAATGCAGACAAAAACAAAAACATTCAAATCACAGACTACAGGTGAATCTTTTGAAATTTTTGAATTGTGACTCAGATTTTGCTATTTATCTTTTAGATTGTTGCGGTGGGAAGGAATACGTACTAGTCATAAGGTACAAACAGGATGGGGGAAACAAAAGGTATTTTTTTAAACAGTTGACAGAAATAAAAATTTGATACTTTTCTCAGGTAATTCATGGATCTTGGATGCCCACATTTGTAGGTCCCTTTTACCTCCAACCAGGAATGATCAGATTTGGGTTTTCTAAGGTGACTAGGTGAGACACTGTTGCTATAGTTATATTTCTACAATAAGCAAAATTACATCTGTCTTTAGTTAATGGTATCAGTTATTTATCAGCTTGTAGAATAGGAAGATATCTATGTATAATATCACATTTAATCGAATTGCTTACTATAACCAGTGATAACAGTCAACCTTTTATCTTTCTTAGCCCTCCCAGACTGATCCTGTAAAAGATGGTTACGAGGGATAGAGTCAACTGCTTTTATAGCTCTCTTTATGGATTTAACAGCATAACCTCTATCTCGCAATCTGTCAAATAGCTTGAACTTCGATAAAACTCCTCTGTAGAGCAATTATGCTAAATACAAATACATTTTCCCTTTGTTACTGCAAAAGGGACATGTTTCGCATAGCAACTACTGGTGTGTAGCAAGAAATTATAATATGGGCTTCCTATATACAGTAGTACTACAGATCTGACCATTATTCTAATAAAACATTTTTTCATTATGATGGAACTTGCTGATGAAGGTCAGTCCTACATCATTAACATTTAAAAATTATACCACTTCTAAAGTTTTTTCTCCAGTTCCTGACCAAATAAATATAAGGTTGTCAATGAACCTGCAATATAGCTTGATGTGTTCTCTAAAGGGACCCCCATCTCCAAAATCATGAGACAGCTCCCACCAACCCATAAATAGGTTGGCGTGCAAGGGAGCAAACTTGGCCCCTATTAGAATTGTTCTTATCCACTATGTGAAATATGGATGTGTGGTTGTTGTTTGTGAGGGATGAAATTGTTAATATCTACAATGTTACTTTACATAAGACATATATATGTAAGGGATATCCTTAATGTGACTGGTTAAAAACATCATGTGATTTTGTTACGTTATTATTTTCAGTGTGTATGCATATATTGATAAGGGGTTTTCCAATCAGGTTCCATAGCAGGCATTTTTTAATTTTGTATTCTAGATTTCACACAATATCCGGGACACCATTATTAAACAGAGTTAAATAAGAATGTGCCATTTTTTAGTCCATACTATTTCTTTGAAAAGTTATGGTTTTTAGAATGTATTATTAATTATGTATGAAATTTATCTAGAAGAGTAAATACTTTACTAAGTATACATTGTGACAAGGTCGCCATAGCAAATAATTAGAAATGTGCAACAACAGGTGTTGTATCTACATACAGGTATATATAAAAAGTGCTAGACATTGGTCTGTTATTATATACCACAATAAAATAATAGACACTTTAACAGTGAGTGCTTACAAAAATAATACAATACAAAAGCAAAATGAAACACTAACACTGTAACAATCTGTGTTATATAATTTGAAAGGATATAGTCCAATCTTTCAATCTATGTTAAGATCCAAGTGACCTCAAAAGGAAAGGGACAAAAATTGCAAACGTGAAGTTCCATTTAGTACAGTGCACTTCACTAATATTGGCACCCTTTGGAAATATGAGCAAAGAAGGCTGTGAAAAATTGTCTTTATTGTTTAACCTTTTGTTCAAAAATACACAAAAATACTCTGCTCTCATGGATATCAAACAGTTGCACACAACACAGGTTTTTTAAAAAAAAAAAAAAAAAATCTTTCTTAAATATATGTGTAACACAATTATTGGCACCCTTTTATTCAATAATTTGTGCTACCCCCCAATGTCAAGATAACAGTCTTCTCCTATAATGCCTAATGAGGTTGGAGAATACATGGCAAGGGATCTGAGACCATTTCTCCATATAGAATCTCTCCAGGTCCTTCAAAGTCTGAGGTTGACGCTGGTGGACTCTCCTCTTTAGTTCACCCCACAGGTTTTATATGGGGTTAAAGTCAGGTGACTAGGATGGCCATGGCAGCACCTTGATTTTGTTGCGAGTCATCCATTTGTGTGTTGATTTTGATGTATGTTTTGGATCATTGTCCTGCTGCAAGATCCAACCACTGCCCATTTTAAGCTTTCTGACAGAGGCAATCAGGTTTTTCTCAATTATCAACAGATATTAAATAGAGTCCATGATGCCATGTATCCTAACAAGATGTCCAGGTTCTCTAGCAGAAAAACTGCCCCAAAACATTAAAGAGCCACCACCATATATATTGTTTTTATCTGACCATAGAGCCCAATCCCATTTACATAAAACTGTATTATGTTTGCAATATAAACAGAATTTTAAACTTTCTCTCAGGAAGAAGGAAATGTTAAAAAAAAAAGAAAAAAAAAAAAAGGGCGCTATGTAAGATATATATTATAATTCACTATGACATAATCTGTTTATGTGATGCATGTACACACACACATACACATATATATATATACACAGGGAGTGCAGAATTATTAGGCAAGTTGTATTTTTGAGGATTAACTTTATTATTGAACAACAACCATGTTCTCAATGAACCCAAAAAACTCATTAATATCAAAGCTAAATAGTTTTGGAAGTAGTTTTTAGTTTGTTTTTAGTTATAGCTATTTTAGGGGGATATCTGTGTGTGCAGGTGACTATTACTGTGCATAATTATTAGGCAACTTAACAAAAACAAATATATACCCATTTCAATTATTTATTTTTACCAGTGAAACCAATATAACATCTCAACATTCACAAATATACATTTCTGACATGCAAAGAAAGGTGGCTATATTGGTCACTGATTTGTTTTTGTTTTGTTTTTGAAAGGACACTCAAAAGCCTGCCATCCATGGATTCTGTCAGTGTTTTGATCTGTTCACCATCAACATTGCATGCAGCAGCAACCACAGCCTCCCAGACACTGTTCAGAGAGGTGTACTGTTTTCCCTCCTTGTAAATCTCACATTTGATGATGGACCACAGGTTCTCAATGGGGTTCAGATCAGGTGAACAAGGAGGCCATGTCATTAGATTTTCTTCTTTTATACTCTTTCTTGCCAGTCACGCTGTGGAGTACTTGGACGCGTGTGATGGAGCATTGTCCTGCATGAAAATCATGTTTTTCTTGAAGGATGCAGACTTCTTCCTGTACCACTGCTTGAAGAAGGTGTCTTCCAGAAACTGGCAGTAGGACTGGGAGTTGAGCTTGACTCCATCCTCAACCTGAAAAGGCCCCACAAGCTCATCTTTGATGATACCAGCCCAAACCAGTACTCCACCTCCACCTTGCTGGCGTCTGAGTCGGATTGGAGCTCTCTGCCCTTTACCAATCCAGCCTCGGGCCCATCCATCTGGCCCATCAAGACTCACTCTCATTTCATCAGTCCATAAAACCCTAGAAAAATCAGTCTTGAGATATTTCTTGGCCCAGTCTTGACGTTTCAGCTTGTGTGTCTTGTTCAGTGGTGGTCGTCTTTCAGCCTCTCTTACCTTGGCCATGTCTCACCTTGCACACCTTGTGCTTTTGGGCACTCCAGTGATGTTGTAGCTCTCAAATATGGCCAAACTGGTGGCAAGTGGCATCTTGGCAGCTGCACGCTTGACTTTTCTCAGTTCATGGGCAGTTATTTTGCGCCTTGGTTTTTCCACACGCTTCTTGCGACCCTGTTTACTATTTTGAATGAAACGCTTGATTGTTCGATGATCACGCTTCAGAAGCTTTGCAATTTTAAGAGTGCTGCATCCCTCTGCAAGATATCTCACTATTTTTGACTTTTCTGAGCCTGTCAAGTCCTTCTTTTGACCCATTTTGCCAAAGGAAAGGAAGTTGCCTAATAATTATGCACACCTGATATAGGGTGTTGATGTCATTAGACCACACCCCTTCTCATTACAGAGATGCACATCACCTAATATGCTTAATTGGTAGTAGGCTTTCGAGCCTATACAGCTTGGAGTAAGACAACATGCATAAAGAGGATGATGTGGTCAAAATACTCATTTGCCTAATAATTCTGCACTCTATATACATACACACACACACACATATACACTCACACAGTATGTGTGTGTGTGTGTATATATATATATATATATATATATATATATATATATATATATATATATATATATATATATTTGTTAATAATAAAGATAAAAAAAAAACACACACACACATATATATATATATATATATACATACAGACGCATATATACACACATATATATATATACATACAGACGCATATATACACACATACACACACATTATATATATATATATATATATATATATATATATATATATATATATATATATATATATATATATAGAGAGAGAGAGAGAGAGAGAGAGAGAGAGAGAGAGAGAGAGAGAGAGAGAGAGAGAGAGAGAGAGAGAGAGAGAGAGAGAGAGAGAGAGAGAGAGAGAGAGAGAGAGAGAGAGAGAGAGAGAGAGAGAGAGAGAGAGAGAGAGAGAGAGAGAGAGATAGATAGATAGATAGTAGACAATTTCCAGTTCAGCCCACCAATAGCCAACTCGCCTGGGTGCAATGATATATCATCAAATAGAAAACAAGAGAATGCACTCTCAGGACTTAATAGAACGTTTTCGGGGTTCACAATGCTGATGAAGGGGTTGTGAACCCCGAAAACGTTCCATTAAATTGGTTTTTGTGAAAAAGTCCTGAGAGTGCATTCTCTTGTTTTCTATATATATAGATATATAGATAGATAGATAGATAGATAGATAGATATAATATATTATAATATATCATATATTTTATGTTTAAATATTTTTTATTGAAAACATTTTTTTTACCATGTGTAAATAAAGTGAAATTATCAATACATTCTCATTATGACCGAAATACAGGTTTTTAGGTAATATTGACAAATAATACTTCTGCTTGCATACCTTCATAAATGTCCATTGTTCACAGCGTGAGTTTGATACAACCTAGTGTATTTTCTACTTAATGTTTATCCAGCCTCTCACATCAGAGAACAACGCAACTGTGAGATATGTTGCTATCAGGTCAAGCCAAACAAATTAAGAATTAAAAAGAACAGAGGTTTGTCAGTCCCTCATCTTTTGTTAGCGAAACTACCAACTAACAAACCAACCAAAACCAACAGGGGAAGAAAGAAAAGGATTGGGCTTGGAGCGTGGTTCTATAAGTACAACAAAAAAGAGCACCTCATAGTGCAGTAAAACATAAATTATGCTTACCTGATAATTTTATTTCCATCGAGCGGAGGAGAGTCCACGGCTTCATTCATTACTAGTGGAAATTAAGAACCTGGCCACCAGGAGGAGGCAAAGACACCCCAGCCAAAAGGCTCAAATACCTCCCCCACTCCCCTCATCCCCCAGTCATTCTGCCGAGGGAACAAGGAACAGTAGGAGAAACGTTAGGGAATAAATGGTGCAAGAAGAGAATATAAAATTTAGGTCTGCCCATCGGAGCTATGGGCGGGGGCTGTGGACTCTCCTCCCCTTGATGGAAATAAAATTATCAGGTAAGCATAATTTATGTTTTCCATCTAAGGGGGAGGAGAGTCCACGGCTTCATTCATTACTAGTGGGAACATATATCCAAGCTCTAGAGGACACTGAATGAAACCGGGAGGGTAAAAGGCGGACCCTTAATCTGAGGGCACCACAGCCTGTAGAACCTTTCTCCCAAAAACCGTTTCCGCAGAAGCAAAAACGTAAAATTTGAAAAAGCTAGTGAAGGTATGCAAGGAGGACCAGGTAGCCGCCTTGCAAATCTGCTCCATAGAAGCCTCATTCTTGAAGGCCCAAGATGAAAATACCGCTCTAGTGGAATGAGCCATAATCCTCTGTCTCATAGGCAAAGCGGATTAGGCTCCTCAGCCAAAAGGACAAAGAAGTAGCAGAAGCCCTCTGACCCCTGCACTAATCTGAATAAACGACAAAAAGAGAGAGTTAGATTGTCTGAACTCCTTTGTGGCCTGAGGATAAAATTTTAAGGCACGAACCACGTCCAGATTATGAATTAACCTCTCCTTAGGAGAAGGATTAGGACATAAAGAAGGAACGACTATCTCCTAATTGATGTTGCGGTTAGACACCACCTTGGGGAAAAACCCCCACACCAGTGCGAAGAACAGCCTTATCCGCATGAAATACCAGATAAGGGGGCTCATATTGCAAGGCCGCCAGCTCAGAAACTCTGTATGCCGATGCAATGGCCAACAGAAAGAGAACCTTCCATGATAGAATCTTTATGTCAAGAGAATGCATAGGTTCAAACAGAACCTTCTGCAAGCCCTTAAGTACCAAGTTTAAGCTCCAAGGGGGAGCAGACTGCTTAAAGACAGGCCTGATTTGAGATCGAGCCTGAACAAAGGATTGTATGTCAGGGAGATCAGCAAGTCTCCTGGGTAACAGATAAAGCCTTAATTTGACCCTTTAGGGAACTAGCGGCGAGACCCTTCTCCAATCCCTCTTGAAGAAAGGACAAAATCCTAGATACCCTCACTCTGTGCCAAGGGTAGCCACGAGTCTCACACCAGGACAAGTAAGTCCTCCACACCTTATGATAGTTGCAACAAGTGACCGGCTTTCTTACCTGAACCAGAGTGTCAATCACATTTTCCGCAAAACCCCTTTTAGCCAAGGCTAAGCGTTCAATCTCCAGGCAGTCAGTCTCAGAATCGAGATTTTGATGTTGAAAAGGACCCTGTTCCAGCAGATCCCTGCAACAGGGTAACCTCCATGGCAGAGAGGATGACATCCCCACCAGATCTGCGAACCACGTCCTCCTTGACCACGAAGGAGCAGTCAGAATGTAAGACTCTCTCTCCTGCTTTATACGCGCCATTACACGAGGAAGAAGCGGTAAAATGAGGGAATATGTATACTAGGCCGAACCCCCAAGGCATCGCCAATGCTCCACCTGGGGGTCCCTCGACCTCGATTCGTATCGGGGAAGCTTGCAGTTCAATCTGGATACCATGAGATCGATCTCCAGCGTCCCCCATCTGAGACAGATCTCCGCAAACACCTCGGGGTGAAGAGACCATTCACCCGGGTGAAAAGTCTGCCTGCTGAGAAAATCCGCCTCCCGGTTGTCCACACCCGGGATGTGGATCGCAGAGAGTGAACAGTTGTGGGTCTCCGCCCACTCCAGTATCCGAGACACCTCCCTCATTGCCAGGGAGCTCCTCGTGCCTCCCTGGTGGTTGATGTATCGTGCCTCCCTGGTGGTTGATGTAAGCTACCGAGGTGATATTGTCTGCCTGGAACCTAATAAAGCCGAAGTCTCTGAGATGAGGCCATGCCTCCAGAGCATTGTAGATCGTTCGAAGCTCCAGAATATTTATTGGAAGAAGGGACTTTAAGCAAGACCACTTTCCTTGTGCCATCTTGGCACCCAAGATAGCTCCCCATCCCGTCAGACTCGCGTCCATGGTCACAATCTCCCAGGACGGTCTCAGGAAGGATGTCTCCATGGACAGGTGATCCAGGCGGATCCACCAGGAGAGGGAAAGCTGAGTCCGTGCATACAAGTATATTGGCTGCGACAGATCAGAATGATCGCCATTACACTGTTTCAACATGCACAATTGAAGAGGTCTGAGATGAAACCTAGTGAATGGAATGATGTCCATGCTGGAGACCATGAGCCCAATCATCTCCATGCACTGAGCTAGATGGTCTCACTATAGACTGGAGGGCAAGACAGGTAGACGCCATCTTTGTGCGTCGCATGTCCGTTAGAAAGGTTTTCATGGACACGGAGTCTATGATCGTGCCCAAGAAATCCACCCTGGTACTGGGAACCAGAGAACTCTTCTCTAGATTGATCTTCCAACCGTGAGATTGAAGTAACTGCAGCAGGACCCTGGTGTGGGCCTCTGCAAGATGGGACGATGGCGCCTGAACCAGGATGTCATCCAGGTATGGCGCCACCGCGATGCCCTGGGATCTGGCTACTGCTAGAAGGGCCCCCAGGACCTTCGAGAAGACTCTCAGGGCCGTCGCCAGACCGAAGGGAAGAGAAATGTTGATCTAGAAAGGCAAATCTGAAGAACCTGAAATGGTCCCTGTGAATCGGAACATGAAAGTAGGCATACTTTAAGTCTATAGAGGTCATTAGCTGCCCCTCAAACTAGGGGCA
Organism: Bombina bombina; assembly: GCF_027579735.1. NCBI lineage: Eukaryota > Metazoa > Chordata > Amphibia > Anura > Bombinatoridae > Bombina > Bombina bombina. The sequence continues at coordinate 807,032,770 of NC_069503.1, forward strand.
GAATGGATCCGATCGTTTCCATTTTGAACGATGGGACGGACAGGAACTTGTTTAAACATTTGAGCACCAGAATTGGACGGAACATGCCCTCCTTATTTGGGACTACGAACAAATTGGAGCAATACCCTAGACCCCTTTCTGCATGGGGTACTGGTACAATAACCCCTAGAGCGGAGAGATCCCGCACGCAACCCAGAAAGGCCTCTGTTTTTTCTGGCTTTGAAGACAGGTTGGACAGCAGGAATTTGCCTCTGGGCGGAGAGGACTTGAACCCTATCCTGTAACCCTGGGTGACTATCTCCAGAAATTAGGGTTCCTGAAAGTCCTGCAACCAGGCGTCTAAGAACAGAGACAATCTGCCCCCCACTCAGTCCGCAGACCAGTCGGGGGCCACCCCTTCATGCGGCCTTAGTCTCGGCGGGCTTTTTGTGCTGCTTAGACTTGTTCCAACAAGCTTGAGCAGGCTTCCAGGCACACTTGGATTGGTCCGCTTTCGAGGTGGGCTGAGCGCATTGCGCCTTATCCCCCCGAAAGGGACGAAAATTAGCGCTTTTAGGCTTCGCCTTCTAATCCTGGGGAAGGAAGGCACCCTTGCCTCCTGTAACTGTGGAAATGATTAGAGTCTAGAACCGGACCGAACAGGATCTTGCCCTTGAAAGGCAAAGACAACAGCCTCGTCTTAGAGGTCATGTCTGCCAACCAATATTTTAGCCACAGAGTTCTGCGTGTTAGAACCTAAAAACTTGACACCTTGGCATTCAGGCGGATAATCTGCATATTAGCGTCACAAATTAAAGAATTGGCAACTTTTAGGGCCTTAATCTTTTCCTACACCTCTTTGAAGGAGGGTTCACCCTCAATCATATCAAATAATGCATCGCACCAATATGACACAGCTCCAGCAACCGTGGCTACTGCCGCTGTCGGTTGAAAAACAAACCCTGTGTTGAAACACCTTTCGCAACCTGCCTAGCGAGCGTGGAGATGGCCCCGTCCACCTTGGGAATGGTCCTGCACAAGAATGGTCCCCCACAACTCTAGCTGCGCCTCCGGGACGGGGAAAAGCTTTTTTAATTGAGAAGGAGAAAAGGAAGAACCTAATCGCTCTCACTCATTCTTAATAATGTTCACCATTTTGACAGGAACAGGGAAGGTCTGGGAAACCTTATCTAACTTAGGAATGAAGGGCTCCTCTGGTAGTTTGGGTTCCGGAACCTCTAAGGTAGACAGCACTTGCTTTAAGAAAAACGCAAGTTCTCCATTTTAAAACGAAAACCGGGTTCCTCCGCTGCCGGAGGTTTACATGACGCAGACTCCGACCACGAAAAGGGCCTCTTCCGACGCGTCTGAGCCTCGTCATCGTACCACCCCACTGGGGCGTCCGACAGACAACTCCTGGGTCGGGCCTCTATGAAAAGCTCTATGCGGCAAAGCATGGATCACTTTAGCGACTGCCGTTTTAAGCTGGTCTGCAAAGTTTGGCGGCCAAGCAATTTCCCCCTTAGGGGTAACAGTTGGACCCTGGGGCGCTACATGTGGTATAGGGGACGCCAATGGGGAACGCACCTCACAGGACTGAAACCCCTCAGAGGTGGGCGGCTCAGTAGTGCTAGACATCCTCCTATGTTTGGAAGTCATAGCCTTCTCAAGGCATGTGGAACACAGTTGCGCAGGCTGGTCTACCACAACCTCACTATAAACACAAGTATAAGACTTAGCTAAAGATGGAGTATTCTCTAACGCTTCAGAATCCTCCATAGCTTTTTAGAAAAAAAAAAAGACTAGAACAGGCACCTTTATAACCACCAATGACCGGGGAACTCACCGTCTTCTATGAACCAGACTCAGAAACCGCTTCATCTCCTCCATTGCAGATCAGACCAGAAGTGAAGAAGCCCCACCTGGTCACAAGAATGACTATGCAGGACCGCCCCTGCCGATGAGAAAACACGACAACAAAGACCGTGCAAAACTCCCGGAAGAGAACCTGTCATTTCCACAAAATGCCAGAGCCGCGTCCTTGCACATAACGCAGCAATCACATAATAAACTTATCATGTACATACATTGATTCTATAAAGATAAAAGGTGCCACACTGTGGACCTGCTTCTGTGTTAACATTATATAAAAATGAAACGATCTTACCAGAATCTACGCCGTGGAACAGGAACACGGCCCTTCAAGTGTGACAAGTAGTAGCTGCGCTCTTGACATGGACTTGAGAGAAGAAGCAATCTGCAAAACTCGTCAACGCCGATTGATAAAGGAGCTGTTAATATGAGTCGGGATGGTGTTGCAAAGGGAAGCTCCCCCTGCATCTCTGGACTCTAACGTTCACCCTGGGCCTCAAGTTGAGAAGCTTAAAGGGCTACTTAAACTCCTGTCCCATAGCGAAGGGTAGAACTCCTCATAAGAGACCTCCGATATTCCGGCACCTCTCTGCCACCTCCTGTGATGAAAGGCATTGAATGACTGGGGGATGAGGGGAGTGGGGGAGATATTTGAGCCTTTGGCTAGGGTGTCTTTGCCTCCTCCTGGTGTCCAGGTTCTTAAACAACAAAACAAATTTAGGTCTTCCCAACGGAGAACCGTGCGGGAGCCGTGGACTCTCCTCGTAACAATGGAAATGAAATGATCAGGTAAGCATAATTTATGTTTATCATCTAATACGAGGAGAGTCCACGGCTTCATTTATTACTTGTTGGAAACAAATACAAAAAAGCTCTAGAGGACACTGAATAAAAAATGGGAGGGTAAAAAGGAGGCGGACCCTATTCTGAGGGCACCACAGCCTGCAAGACCTTTCAGCCAAAAGCTGCTTCAGTCGAAGCAAAAACTTCAAATTTGTAAAACTTTGTAAAAGTATGCAAGTAGGACAGGTAGCTGCCTTACAAATCTGCTCTATAGAGGCCTCATTCTTAGAGGCCCAAGAAGCCACAGCTCTAGTTGAGTGAGCCATAATCCTCTGAGGAGGCGTATGTCCTGCTGTCTCATAAGCCCAATGAATCATGCTCCTCAGCCAAAAAAATAGGGAAGTAGAAGCCTTCAGCCCCTTGCGCTTCCCCGAATAGACAACAAACAAAGCTGAAGTTTGTCTGAAATCCTTTGAAGCCTGAAGATAACATTTCAAAGCTAGAACTACATCCAAGTTATGAAGTAACCATTCCTTCGAAGAAGCAGGTTTAGGACACAAGGAAGGAACCACAATCTCCTGATTAATATTGCGATCAGACAGCACCTTAGGGAGAAATCCCAGTCCAGTGCAAAGGACAGCCTTATCTGCATGGAAAACTAGGTAAGGAGGCTCACATTGTAAGGCCGCTAATTCAGACAGTCTGCATACCGAAGCAATGGCCAGTAGAAAAAGAACCTTCCAAAACAAAGTCTTAATGTCAAGAGAATGCATAGGCTCAAACGGAGGCCCCTGCAAAACCTTCAGAACCAAATTCAAACTCCAAAGAGGAGCAGAATGTCTAAACACAGGCCTGATCCTGGAACAAGCAAGCAAGAGAAGGGACAAGAGACATTTTAGTGATTATTTAAACACTAATATACTGCATTAGTTGTTCTGGACACTTTTTATTGTTATGGTTGAATTTTGTAATATGCACAAACACATTTAATTTGTTTTATTAGCTAGTAGTGTGCCCCATAATATCTTTGTGTAGATGTTTCTTCTTAATGTGTTTCTAGTGACTTGTTATACCAATTGCAGAGGATAAAAATGTATGGGAAATGTTCCTTTTGGTTTATTTTTGTATATGATATATGTTTATTTTATTTTTTTTGCCCTTTGTAACCACACCCCATTAAAATAAAGTGACCAAGCATGGAGAACAGATTTAATAATCTTATTACTCTACCACAAAAGCTTATCTTTTAGATAAAAATGTAAAAAAGGAAATGTTGGACACTTTCTTTTCTATACCCCACCAGGAGAGTAATTTCTTCTGCTGACTCTTGTTTACATAACTTTACTGTACCCCTTAATAACTGAAATATATCCACCCCAGTGCTGAGCTGCTTTGGAGTTTATAGGGACAGTCTACTTGAAAATTTGTATTTAAAAAGATAATCCCTTTATTACCCATTTACCAGTTTTGCATTACCAACACTGTTATATAAATATACTTTTTACCTCTATGACTACCTTGTATATAAGCCTCTGCAGACTGCCCCTTATCTCAGTGCTTTTTACAAAGTTGAATTTTAGCCAATTAGTGCTGGTTCATGCATAAAACATAATTTATGCTTACCTGATAAATTTATTTCTCTTGTAGTGTATCCAGTCCACGGATCAACCATTACTTGTGGGATATTCTCCTTCCCAACAGGAAGTTGCAAGAGGATCACCCACAGCAGAGCTGCTATATAGCTCCTCCCCTCACTGCCATATCCAGTCATTCGACCGAAACAAGCCGAGAAAGGAGAAACCATAGGGTGCAGTGGTGACTGTAGTTTAATTAAAATTTAGACCTGCCTGAAAAGGACAGGGCGGGCCGTGGACTGGATACACTACAAGAGAAATAAATTTATCAGGTAAGCATAAATTATGTTTAATCTTGTTAAGTGTATCCAGTCCACGGATCATCCATTACTTGTGGGATACCAATACCAAAGCTAAAGTACACGGATGATGGGAGGGACAAGGCAGGAACTTAAACGGAAGAAACCACTGCCTGTAGAACTTTTCTCCCAAAAACAGCCTCCGAAGAAGCAAAAGTATCAAATTTGTAAAATTTGGAAATAGTATGAAGGGAAGACCAAGTTGCAGCCTTGCAAATCTGTTCAACAGAGGCCTCATTTTTAAAGGCCCAGGTGGAAGCCACAGCTCTAGTAGAATGAGCTGTAATCCTTTCAGGAGGCTGCTGTCCAGCAGTCTCATAGGCTAAACGGATTATACTCCGAAGCCAAAAAGAAAGAGAGGTTGCCGAGGCCTTCTGACCTCTCCTCTGTCCAGAGTAAACAACAAACAGGTTAGATGTTTGGCGAAAATATTTAGTAGCCTGTAAGTAAAACTTCAAGGCACGGACTACGTCTAGATTATGCAAAAGACGTTCCTTCTTTGAAGAAGGATTAGGACATAATGATGGAACAACAATCTCTTGATTGATATTCTTGTTAGAAAACACCTTGGGTAAAAACCCAGGTTTTGTACGCAGAACAACTTTATCTGAATGAAAGATAAGGAGAATCACAATGTAAGGCAGATAACTCCGAGACTCTTCGAGCCGAGGAAATTATATCAAACTTCTTTCATGGAAAGTTCTTTTTCTGATGGCCAATAGAATGAAGGGGTTCAAACGGAACCCCTTGAAGAACTTTAAGAACCAAGTTTAAGCTCCATGGAGGAGCAACAGCTTTAAACACAGGCTTAATTCTAACTAAAGCCTGACAAAATGCCTGAACGTCTGGAACTTCTGCCAGATGCTTGTGTAAAAGAATAGACAGAGCAGAAATCTGTCCCTTTAAAGAACTAGCTGATAATCCTTTGTCCAAACCCTCTTTTAGGAAGGACAATATCCTAGGAATCCTAACCCTACTCCATGAGTAATTCTTGGATTCACACCAATGAAGATATTTACGCCATATCTTGTGGTAAATTTTCCTGGTGACAGGCTTTTGTGCCTGTATTAAAGTATCAATTACTGACTCGGAGAAGCCACGCTTTGATAGGATCAAGCGTTCAATCTCCATGCAGTCAGTCTCAGAGAAAGTAGATTCGGATGTTTGAAAGGACCTTGTATTAGAAGGTCTTGTCTCAGAGGCAGAGTCCATGGTGGAAAGGATGACATGTCCACTAGGTCTGCATACCAGGTCCTGCGTGGCCACGCAGGCGCTATCAATATCACTGATGCTCTTTCCTGTTTGATTTTGGCAATCAGACGAGGGAGCAGAGGAAACGGTGGAAACACATAAGCCAGGTTGAAGAACCAAGGCGCTGCTAGAGCATCTATCAGTGCCGCTTCTAGGTCCCTGGACCTGGATCCGTAACAAGGAAGCTTGGCGTTCTGGCGAGACGCCATGAGATCCAATTCTGGTTTGCCCCAATGGAGAACCAATTGAGCAAACACCTCCGGATGGAGTTCCCATTCCCCCGGATGAAAAGTCTGACGACTTAGAAAATCCACCTCCCAGTTCTCTACACCTGGGATATGGATCGCTGACAGGTGGCAAGAGTGAGTCTCTGCCCAGCGAATTATCTTGAAGGCTTCTGACATCGCTAGGGAACTCCTGGTTCCCCCTTGATGGTTGATGTAAGGCACAGTCGTGATGTTGTCCGACTGAAATCTGATTAACCTCAGTGTTGCTAGCTGAGGCCAAGCCCGAAGAGCATTGAATATTGCTCTTAACTCCAGAATATTTATTGGGAGGAGTTTCTCCTCCTGAGTCCATGAACCCTGAGCCTTCAGGGAGTTCCAGACTGCACCCCAACCTAGAAGGCTGGCATCTGTTGTTACAATTGTCCAATCTGGTCTGCGAAAGGTCATACCCTTGGACAGATGGGCCCGAGATAACCACCAGAGAAGAGAATCTCTGGTTTCCTGATCCAGATTTAGTAGAGGGGACAAATCTGTGTAATCCCCATTCCACTGACTGAGCATGCATAATTGCAGCGGTCTGATATGCAGGCGCGCGAATGGCACTATGTCCATCGCCGCTACCATTAAGCCGATTACTTCCATGCACTGAGCCACCGTGGGGCGCGGAATGGAGTGAAGAACACGGCAAGCATTTAGAAGTTTTGATAACCTGGACTCCGTCAGGTAAATTTTCATTTCTACAGAATCTATTAGAGTCCCTAGGAAGGAAACCCTCATGAGAGGAGATAGAGAACTCTTTTCTTTGTTCACTTTCCCCCCATGCGACCTCAGGAATGCCAGAACTATCTCTGATGAGATTTGGCAATTTGAAAGCTTGATGCCTGTATCAGGATATCGTCCAGGTAAGGAGCCACAGCTATGCCTCGCGGTCTTAGGACCGCCAGAAGTGAGCCCAGAACCTTTGTAAAAATTCTTGGGGCTGTAGCCAACCCGAATGGAAGAGCTACAAATTGGTAATGCCTGTCTAGAAAGGCAAACCTCAGTAACTGATTATGATTCTTGTGAATCGGAATGTGAAGGTAGGCATCCTTTAAGTCCACTGTGGTCATGTACTGACCCTCTTGGATCATGGGTAAAATGGTTTGAATAGTTTCCATCTTGAATGACGGAACTCTGAGGAATTTGTTTAGGATCTCTAAATCCAAAATTGGTCTGAAGGTTCCCTCTTTTTTGGGAACCACAAACAGATTTGAATAAAACCCCTGTCCTTGTTCCGTCCGCGGAACTGGATGGATCACTCCCATTACAAGGAGATCTTGTACGCAGCTTAGGAATGCCTCTTTCTTTATCTGGTTTGCAGATAATCTTTAAAGGTGAAATCTCCCTTGTGGAGGAGAAGCTTTGAAGTCCAGAAGATATCCCTGAGATATGATCTCCAACGCCCAGGGATCCTGAACATCTCTTGCCCACGCCGAAGAGAGAGAGTCTGCCCATTACTAGATCCGTTGTCGGATAGGGGGCCACTCCTTCATGCTGTCTTAGAGGCAGCAGCAGTCTTTCTGGCCTGCTTGCCCTTGTTCCAGGACTGGTTAGGTTTCCAGGCCTCCTTGGATTGAGCAAAAGTTCCCTCTTGTTTTGAAGCAGAGGAAGTTGATGCTGCACCTGCCTTGAAATTTCGAAAGGCACGAAAATTAGACTGTTTGGCCTTTGATTTGGCCCTGTCCTGAGGAAGGGTATGACCCTTACCTCCAGTGATGTCAGCAATAATTTCTTTCAAACCAGGCCCGAATAAGGTCTGCCCCTTGAAAGGAATGTTGAGTAATTTAGACTTTGAAGTCACATCAGCTGACCAGGATTTGAGCCATAGCGCCCTACGTGCCTGGATGGCGAATCCGGAATTCTTAGCCGTTAGTTTAGTCAAATGAACAATGGCATCAGAAACAAATGAGTTAGCTAGCTTAAGCGTTCTAAGCTTGTCAACAATTTCAGTCAATGGAGCTGTATAGATGGCCACTTCCAGGGCCTCAAACCAGAATGCCGCCGCAGCAGTGACAGGCGCAATGCATGCAAGGGGCTGTAAAATAAAACCTTGTTGAATAAACATTTTCTTAAGGTAACCCTCTAATTTTTTATCCATTGGATCTGAAAAAGCACAACTGTCCTCAACCGGGATCGTGGTACGCTTTGCTAAAGTAGAAACTGCTCCCTCCACCTTAGGGACAGTCTGCCATAAGTCCCGTGTAGTGGCATCTATTGGAAACATTTTTCTAAATATAGGAGGTGGGGAAAAGGGCACACCGGGCCTATCCCACTCCTTACTAATAATTTCTGTAAGCCTTTTAGGTATTGGAAAAACATAATTTATGTAAGAACTTACCTGATAAATTCACTTCTTTCATATTAGCAAGAGTCCATGAGCTAGTGACGTATGGGATATACATTCCTACCAGGAGGGGCAAAGTTTCCCAAACCTTAAAATGCCTATAAATACACCCCTCACCACACCCACAATTCAGTTTAACGAATAGCCAAGAAGTGGGGTGATAAGAAAGGAGCGAAAGCATCAAACAAGGAATTGGAATAATTGTGCTTTATACAAAAAAATCATAACCACCACAAAAAAAGGGTGGGCCTCATGGACTCTTGCTAATATGAAAGAAATGAATTTATCAGGTAAGTTCTTACATAAATTATGTTTTCTTTCATGTAATTAGCAAGAGTCCATGAGCTAGTGACGTATGGGATATAAATACCCAAGATGTGGAACTTCCACGCAAGAGTCACTAGAGAGGGAGGGATAAAATAAAGACAGCCAATTCCGCTGAAAAAATAATCCACTACCCAAATCAAAAGTTTCAATTTTAATAATTATAAGCAGAAGAATCAAACTGAAACAGCTGCCTGAAGTACTATTCTACAAAAAAAAACAGCTTTTAAAGAAGAGAAAACATCAAAATGGTAGAATTTAGTAAAAGTATGCAAAGAAGACCAAGTCATTGCTTTGCAAATTTGATCAACAGAAGCTTCATTCTTAAAAAGCCCAGGAAGTAGAAACTGACCTAGTAGAATGAGCCGTAATCCTCTGAGACGGGGAATAATCCGACTCCAAATAAGCATAATGAATCAAAAGCTTAACCAAGATGCCAAAGAAATGGCAGAAGCCTTCTGACCTTCCTAAAACCAGAAAAGATAACAAATAGACTAGAAGTCTGTCTGAAATCTGAGTAGTTTCAACATAATATTTCAAAACTCTTACCACATCCTAAAGAATGTAAGAATCTTACCAAAGAATTCGTAGGATTAGGACACAAGGAAAAGGCAATAATTCCTCCATTAATGTTGTTAGAATTCACAACTTAGGTGAAAATTGAAATGAGGACAGTAAAAAAACACCTTATCCTGATGAAAAATCAGAACAAGGAGATTCACAAGAAAGAACAGATAATTAAAAAACTGTTCTAACTGAAGAGATGTCCAAAAAGAACAATACTTTCCATGAAAGCAATGAATGTCCAGAGCAAGCATATGCTCAAAATAGAAGAGCCTGAAAAACCTTCAGAACCCAATTAAGACTCCAAGGAGGAGAAATTGGCTTAATGACAGGTTTGATACCAATCAAAACCTGAAAAAATGATGAATATCAGGAAGTAACACTGCCTTATCCTGATGAAAAATTAGAAAAGGATATTCACAAAAAGAGCAGATAACTCAAAAACTCTTCTAGCAGAAGAAATAACCAAAAGGAACAATACTTTTCCAAGAAAGTAATTTAATGTACAGAAAATGCATAGTTTCAAACGGAGGAGCCTGTAAAGCCCTCAGCACCAAATTGAGACTCCAAAGAGGAGAGATTGAATTAATGACAGGCTTGATATGGACCAAAGCCTGTACAACACAATGAATATCAGGATGATTAGCAATCTTTCTGTGAAAAAAGAACAGAAAGAGTAGAGATTTGTCCTAACAAAGAACTGAAGACAAAACCTTATCCAAACCAACCTGAAAAAAATAATAAAATTCTATGAATTTTAAAAGAATGCCAAGAAAAGTAGGTCTTCCAGACTCAATATAAATCTTTCTAGAGACAGATTTATGAGCCTGAAATATAGTATTAATCAATGAGTCAGAAAAACCTCTATGACTAAAAACCAAGCGTTCAATCTCCATCCCTTCAAATTTAATGATTTGAGATCCTGATGGAAAAAATGGCCTTGAGAAAGAAAAGGTCTGGTTTAAACGGAGGTGTCCAACGTTGGCAACTGGCCATCCGAATGAGATTCGTATACCAAAACCTGAGAGGCCATGCTGGAGCTACCAGCATAACAAACAAATACTCCATAAGAATTTTGGAAGAAGAACTAGAGGCGGAAAGAAATAGGCAAAAAGATAATTCCAAAGAAATGTCAATGCATACACTACTTCCGCCTGAAGATTCCCGGACCTTAATAGGCCCCTGGGAAGTTCTCTATTCAGATGAGATGAAAAACATATCTGGGTAAGAGAGACCATTCTCCCGGAAGAAAAGCTTGCTTAACAGAGATAATCCGCTTCCCAAATATCTATACCTGGTATAAAAACCACAGAATTTAGATAGGAGCTGGATTTAGCCCAAGCTAATATCCGAGACACTTCTGTCACAACCTAAGGACTGATAGTCCTACTCTGATGATTGACATACACCATAGTGGTGATATTGTTTGAAAAGCATTAAACGTCTCTTCTTCAAAAAGAAACAAACTGAAAAAAAAAAAACTCTTTGAAAGCACGGAGTTCTAAAATATCAAATGGTAATCTCGCCTCCTGAGATTTCCAAACCCCTTGTGCTGACAGAGATCCTCAGACAGCCTCCCAACCAAAAAGACTTGCATCTGTAGAGATCATGGTCCAGGTTGAAAGAAACGAAGAGACCTGTAGAACTAAATGATGGTGATCTTAACCACCAAATCAAGAGAGAAAAATATTAGGATTCAAAGATTTAAAATGCGAAATCCTAGAATCCCTGCACCATAATTCAGCATAAAAGACTGAAAAGGTTCTTTCTATTGAAAATGAGCAAAGGGAATTAAATCCAATGCTGTGGCCATAAGACCTAAAACTTCTATGCATATATAGCAACTGAAAGAAATAATAGAGACTAAAGGTACCGACAAACGGAACACAATAAAATTGTCCCTTGTCTGATAGAGACAAAGACAGAGACACAAATATCTGGAAACCTAAAAAAGGTGACCCTTGTGTGAGGAATCAAGAGCTTTTGAAAAAAAGATCCTCTAACTATGTCCTGAAGAGCAAAGTGAATCATATGAGATTCCGCATCCTCAGAAAATAATCTGAACGAAAACAGAAAAATGAAAATATGCATTTATTGTATCTAATGAAAACAAATAATGCTATCACTGACCAAAAGGCAGAATAGTTTGAATAAAACTCCAAAACCTAGTTCCCAAAAATGGAACTGGAAGAAATACCCCAGAAGATTCCAGGTCTGAGCAGCGCTTGAACCCCATGGGTGCCCAGCCATGCTTCAACAGTACCCAACATATATAGGACCGAAACACACTTAAAGAAAATGTTAGCCTTACTGGAATAAAATCAAAGAAATTTGGACCGAATAGAACCAAATCAATTTAAATAAAGTCTTAACCTGCCCCTTGCCAGCCAAGCTGGAATACGGCACGTACATCGCAATATTATTGAGCTGATTTCGAACTAAAAAATTTCCAATTATAAACATGTTACTTGGGAAAGAATTCAGGAATTCGTTCCTTAATAAGAACAACCAAACTAGTATAAGCTTAAAGTTTTAGTCTTAGAACTCAATCTTGAAGCCCAGAGTAACAGTTAAGAATTGAATCCAATTATAAAACAAATAATTGATTATCTTAGAACAAAGAAATATGGATTTTATAAAAACCACAAAATTCTTCTAGCTAAAATAGCTAAAGACATAGATTAACCCTCATTTGCGAAAATATTCAATAAAATTTAGACACAAATGAAATTATTAGCATGATAGTTCAGTTTAAAGGAACAGTCAATACAGTGGACTTGCATAATCAATAAATGCAAAATAACAAGACAAATGCAACAGCACCTAGTCTAGTAAATGTTGTCCCTTAACAATGCTAAAATAAATCATAATCTGATACTTGATCTTAAAGTAAACAGAACAAAATGAAGCAATTGCAAAATCCAAATAAATCACAGGACCAAGAAAAGTACCTGAAACTAAATAATTTTCCATAAATAAGATACAACCATCTAAAGGAAAATAAATACTATTTTGCTATAGAAACAATAGCATAATTAGTAGGAGTAGAGATAGCCCCAAAAAATTGGAGAACCCTCCAAATTGAATTGAACCGCTGGCAAAGAATATAGTTTAAAACCTTTGAAGAAGGAATAAAAGAAAATTCTCAGCCTATTCCATTCCCTAGTATGGGGAATTGGAAAGAAAACCTCTGAAAACACAGAAGAATAAATAGGCAGAAATAGTGTCAGCTAGTCTTAAAGAACTAGTTACCTTAATATCCAAAATAATCAACACCTTTTCAACAAAGAACAAATGTACTTTAATAAAAAAATAATAAAAAAGTAGATTTGTTAGTGTCATTATCTGATGAAGAAAATTCTGAAAGAGAAAAAACATCATCAGAGAAGGATAAATCAGTATGTTGTTGGTCATTTGAAACTTCAATAATTAAAAAAGAAGTGAAAAAGACCTAAAAATTTTATTAGAAGGCACGAAGTCAGACAAAGCCTTTAAAATAGAATCAGAAAAATATTTCTAAATATTTCTTGTACATAAGATGTAAGAATGGCAATATATAAAGCATAAATACTAATGGATTCTGCATGTAAAAGTATATCATAATAAATTATTACAAACCATAGCTAAAGATAAACATTTATAACATTTAAAATAAATGAACTTAGCTTTGGTAGAACTGAAACTCAGTTAAGCGTTTTTCCAGAAGTGGCTTCTGATTCAGGCTTTTGGCGCCAAAAATGACGCCACATCCGGTAACGGCGACATTTTTTGGCGCAAAAACGTCAAAAAAATGACGCAACTTCCGGCGACACGTATGACGCCGGAAATGACAAGAACATTTTTGCGCCAAGAAAGTCGGCGCCAAGAATGACGCAATAAAATGAAGCATTTTCAGCCCCCGCGAGCCTAACAGCCCACAGGAAAAAAGTCAAATTTTAAGGTAAGAAAAAATTTATTTATTCATATGCAGTATCCCAAATATTAAACTGACTGTCTGAAATAAGGAACGTTGAACATCCTGAATCAAGGCAAATAAATGTTTAAACACAAATATTTAGAACTTTATATACAAGTGCCCAACCATAGCTTAGAGTGTCACAAAAATAAGACTTACTTACCCCAGGACACTCATCTACATGTAGTAGAAAGCCAAACCAGTACTGAAACGAGAATCAGTAGAGGAAATGGTATATATAAGAGTATATCGTCGATCTGAAAAGGGAGGTAAGAGATGAATCTCTACGACCGATAACAGAGAACCTATGAAATAGACCCCGTAGAAGGAGATCATTGAATTCAAATAGGCAATACTCTCTTCACATCCCTCTGACATTCACTGCACGCTGAGAGGAAAACCGGGCTCCAGCCTGCTGCGGAGCGCATATCAACGAAGAATCTAGCACAAACTTACTTCACCACCTCCATGGGAGGCAAAGTTTGTAAAACTGAATTGTGGGTGTGGTGAGGGGTGTATTTATAGGCATTTTAAGGTTTGGGAAACTTTGCCCCTCCTGGTAGGAATGTATATCCCATACGTCACTAGCTCATGGACTCTTGCTAATTACATGAAAGAAAACATCAGTACTCACCGGCACTGCATAGTATTTATCCAGCCTACACAATTTCTCTGGCGCTGCAATTGTGTCACAGTCATTCAGAGCAGCCAATACCTCCCCAAGCAATACACGGAGGTTCTCAAGCTTAAATTTAAAATTAGAAATCTCTGAATCAGGTCTCCCCGATTCAGAGACGTCACCGATAGACTGAAGCTCTCCGTCCTCAGGTTCTGCATATTGTGACGCATGATCAGACATGGCTCTTACAGCATCTATGCGCTCTGTATCTCGTCTAACCCCAGAGCTATCGTGCTTGCCCCTCAATTCAGGCAATCTGGATAATACCTCTGACAGGGTATTATTCATGATTGCAGCCATGTCCTGCAAAGTAATCGCTATGGGCGTCCCTGATGTACTTAGCTCCATATTAGCGTGCGTCCCTTGAGCGGGAGGCGAAGGGTCCGACACGTGGGGAGAGTTAGTCGGCATAACTTCCCCCTCGACAGACCCCTCTGGTGACAATTCTTTTATAGATAAAGACTGATCTTTACTGTTTAGGGTGAAATCAATACATTTAGTACACATTCTCCTATGGGGCTCCACCATGGCTTTTAAACATAATGAACAAGTATCCTCTGTTTCAGACATGTTTGTACAGACTAGGAATGAGACTAGCAAGCTTGGAAAACACTTTAAAGCAAGTTAACAAGCAATATAAAAAAACGTTACTGTGCCTTTAAGAGAAACAAATTTTGCCAAAATTTGAAATAACAGTGAAAAAAGGCAGTTACACTAACAAAATTTTTACAGTGTATGTAACAAGTCAGCAGAGCATTGCACCCACTTGCAAATGGATGATTAACCCCTTAATAACAAAAACAGAATAATAAATGACAAAAACGTTTTTTAAACACATTCACAACTGCCACAGTCTACTGTGATTGTTACCCTCCTCAAACACGACTTTGAAGCCTTTTGAGCCCTTCAGAGATGTCCTGTATCATGCAGAGGGAAGCTGAATGTCTCTGTCAGTATTTTTATCTGCACAGAAAAGCACTAAAATAGGCCCTTCCCACTCATATTGCAACAGTGGAAAGCTTCAGGAAACTGTCTCTAGGCAGAAATCAAACCAGCCATGTGGAAAAAAACTAGGCCCCAATAAGTTTTGTCACCAAACATATATAAAAACGATTAATATGCCAGCAAACGTTTTATATTACACTTTTATAAGAGTATGTATCTCTGTTAAGCCTGACACCAGTCGCTATCACTGCATTTAAGGCTTAACTTACATTAATCTGGTATCAGCAGCATTTTTCTAGCAAATTCCATCCCTAGAAATATGTTAACTGCACATACCTTATTACAGGAAAACCTGTACGCTATTCCCCCTCCTCAGAATATGTGAGAACAGCAAAGGATCTTAGTTACTTCTGCTAAGATCATAGAAATCGCAGGCAGATTCTTCTTCTAATGCTGCCTGAGATGAAACAGTACACTCCGGTACCATTTAAAAATAACAAACTTTTGATTGAAGTTAAAAAACTAACTATAATACACCACTCTCCTCTTACTACGTCCATCTTTGTTGAGAGTTGCAAGAGAATGACTGGATATGGCAGTGAGGGGAGGAGCTATATAGCAGCTCTGCTGTGGGTGATCCTCTTGCAAATTCCTGTTGGGAAGGAGAATATCCCAGAAGTAATGGATGATCCGTGGACTGGATACACTTAACAAGAGAAATCCACAGGAGTGAGCACAACATGTGGGGGGAAAATATTTTTTCATTAAGATTTCAATAAACAAGGATGTAAAAAAAAAATTGTTATTTTTTTATTTTTCTTAATAATATAGTTAAATCCTATATAGGGGTTTTATTTTAAAGAGAGACTCCTGGGCTTTGCAACCTTGATAATTAAAATGTTAACATATATATATATATATATATATATATATATATATATATATATATATATATATATATATATATATATATATATATATATATATATATATATATTATTTTTTAATAAGGGGTTTTAAATAATGGTGTGTGTTTTTTTTTTTTTATTAACACTTAAAGGGACATGAAACCCAAATATTTCTGTCATGGTTTAGGTAGCACAGTTTAGGTAGCACATACAATGTTAAACAACTTACCAATTTACTTCTATTATTTAATTTGCTTCTTTCTCTTGTTATTCTTTGCTGAAAGTTTTATCTAGGTAAGCTCGGGAGCAACAAAGAACCTAGGTTCTAGCTGCTGATTGGTGGCTGCATATATATACCGATTGTCATTGGCTCACCCATATGGTCAGTTAGTAACCAGTAGTGCATTGCTGCTCCTTCAACAAATGATACCAACAGAGTGAAAATTAAATGATAATAGAAATTGATAAGTTGTTAAAAATTGTATGTTCTACCTAAATCATTAAAGAAAAATTTTGAGTTTCATGTCCATTTAAGTCAAAACAAGAAGGGGGTATCTTCATATAACTTAGGGCCTCTGTGTATATTTATATCAATTTCATCTGCACACATGCAAGGGGCTTACATGAATTAACATTTATTCATAACAGGTGATCACTATTACCACATTGATCACCTGGAGATTAAAACTTGTGTAGGGTTTTTTTTTAAAGGGCCATTATAAACATTTTTTCTTTGCATAAATGTTTTGTAGATCTATTTATAAAGCCCATAAAGTTTTTTTTTTTTTAAAAAATGCATCATTTTGCTTATTTTTAAATAACATTGCTCTTATTTTCAGACTCCTAACCAAGCCCCAAAGTTTTATTTGAATACCGTCAGCTACCTTCTCCAGCTTGCTCCTGTTTGTGTAAAGGGTCTTTTCATATGCAAAAGACCGGGGGAAGGGGGGAGTGTCTGATATTTCCCACTTGCAGTGGGCTTTCCAACTACCTTTTCAACAGAGCTAAACTGAAAGCTTCTAAGTAAGTTTTTAAACCATTTTATACTGGATTTTTATATCAGTATCTGTGCATCTTATTCTGTATAGTAGTGTCTATTACATGCAGTTATATGAAAATGAGTGTATACTGTCCCTTTAAAGGGACAGTAAATATAAAAATGTTACATTATCTTAGTTGCACCTTCAAAACAAAAGAGGTGTAAAAGATTTAACCCCCTTAAAAGGTGCAGAATTCTGTAAAAATAAATAAATTTACTGTCCCTTTAAAAAGGGGCTTACTAGCTGTATAACAATAGGTCATGGGGTATCTAGGCCTTTTTTAAACCTATTAGAAGTGTAAATATTAATGTTTTTATTGTTGTTGTTTTTTAAAGTGTGTTGTAATTTTATATGCCCACACTGTTTTAAAGAACAAGCAACATGCTTTCAAAAATAGTGGGTCTTGGTGTTTCTAGGGTTTAAAGGGGCTGAGATTAAGTGGTTTGAATATTTACTCCTCTATACAGCTCCTTTAAACTCCTTACTCCTACAGCCTGCACTTCTGGATCTCTTGTAAGTGATGCAGCATTAATGTAAAAGTGAATTTTAGCTTATAAGTATCATATCCCTTTAAGGATCATCATCTTAGGGAGGGTAGGGAGTTTTTTTAGTTCTAGCAGTTACAGTAAAGAGGAGTTAACTAATTTAGGGTATTTTGCTGTGGTGGGTTGCAGCTAGGTATTAATTAGGTTAGGTGTCTAACGTTGTAATTAAGTTAGAAAAAGTGTAATATAATGGTGGTGTTCAGAGTTAACCTTTAGTCTCCCTGAACCAATTAATGCTAAGGGGTTAGTTACTGAAACAGAAGGCATATGAGGTTTACACTGAGTAGCTGGAATGCACTTATTAGAGCGGTTTGCTGTGTAAAGAGGTTAAAGTGACATTAAAGGGACACTGTAAGTAAATATTTTCTATGCCTGTTACTAACTAACTACCCCAAATAGGCTTTTTATCAATAGCATTTCATTAACATATCTCTACCGTATATCAGAAATCTTGTCTGCAAATTTATTTGTTTTCCAAACCCACTCCGTGGGTATCCTTTGCTCTGTACCAATCCGTTTACAATACCTAGGTTTCAAAATGGCGCTTTAAACACAAAGTTATTGGTTTAAGTATTTTGAACATGCAGTGCTGAAAATAGTGGGCAGGATAATGTGACATCATCGGCGAATAAAAGATATAACTTTTAGAACGTTATGAAACTTCGTTTTGGAGAAAATATAGGTCAGTAGGTTTTAATTAATGTTTATTAACTTTAATATGTTAGTTGTTTAGCTTAAAAATTATAACAGAAAGTAATCCTTTAAGCTGCTGGGTAGAACTACAGTAGCATGATTACTACTCATATGCTATTGTTTTCCTCCTGTATCTGCAGATCTCTTTAAAGCCGTTCTATTATTTTAACTGATTGCAGAATCCAGTTGGTTAAGCTCTGCATTTTATATTGGGCGCCGCCATCTTGTAGCTCCCGTATTTATGTATACCTTTGTGCAGTTTCTTTTGCACAGTTTAAAAGTTAAATAACAAATATAAGCTCCAAGATGGCAGCGCCCAGTGTGAAGATGCAGAGCTTCATTAACTAAAACTTGTAAGGGTTAAAATAAGAAAATGAATAACTTTGAAGACAGCGGAAGGCATAGGAGGAAAAACAATAGCATGGTTAATAGTAACCATTCTATTGTATTTGTACTTAGCAGTTTAATGTCCCTTTAAAATCAGTCATTAACAGTTGGGGTAAAAGGGACAGTAAAGTCAAAATGACATGTTTATGATTTGGACAGAGCATGTAATTTTAAACAACTTCCCAATTTACTTCTATTATCAAATTTGTTTTGTTCTCTTGGAGTACTTTGTTTTAGAATAAACCTAGGTGGGTTCATAGGACTCCAGGAGACTGCACATGTCTTTGGCAGTCTATCGAAGTATTGTTTGCAACATCATTTTTAAAAATGTTACAAATATTGCTGCCATAGACTGCCAAGTGCACTCTCTTGAAGTCATATGAGCCCACCTAGGTAGGTTTGTCACATGTAAAATATATAACCCAATAAAACATGGATTTGTATTTCACAGCTGCAAGGCCTAGAAAGGATCCAGCAGCACCAAGTTAAATTTTAGGTGCCAGTGCCTAATTTTTTAAGGAAACACTGGCTCCCTGATGATTGGGTTTTTCGAGACCTGTTTTAGTGGGTGAAAATAAGGACTAGAGGGGGCATGTCCGGACATGGCAAGATGCATAAACCAGAAGCTCTGTGTTTAGAGACAAATAATCCACCAGTTATTTACAATAACTTTCAGAATTCTGCCTCATAAATACGAGGAAACTGTAAGAACTGTTCCTGTATTAAATGACACTTGCTTTGGATACATACATAGGTTGGAGCATTAGGCGGGACCGTTGGAAGGTGATGTGGCAGCCTAGCTAGCCCTCTTACAAGAGAAAAATGCCAAAAGGTCCAGCCAACATCATAAAAGCCTACTTATGATATATCTACACCTGGGGAGAGATGACTACCTTTTGAATGAAACTGCAGCATTCAGCTGCTTAAGGGGTAAATCTCATTTCACACAAACCCAACAGGGAATAGCTGGATCTCCTAACTAAGCTCACTAAGGAAATCGCTATGGATCTGCTAAAAGATAAAACACTCTACTCGCCCAATATCATTTGACTTTCATAGAGTCCATGAAAGAAGCTTTTCATTTACCTTTAACAACGACTATGGATAATGCCTACATCGCTGTTAAAGATAATATGCAGCAGAGGGGGACCGATGCTGTTGGGCCCTGGCATCGCTTGAACCTTCTGCATCAAGTTGGCAAGTTGAGCGATCCCGAAGGAGACCGGCTGCAAACCCCTAATCCGCTTCAATGGCTAATGCTGGGATATGCTCAACAACTAGAGCTGGAGGGTGAGAAAGGAGACTGTCAACTGAAAGGCCTTGAGGCAGCCGCAAGTGTTTTGGAGCCTGCTTCCAGTACTAAACAATCAGTGCAGCCGAAGCCCACAGGAATGAAATGGTTATCTCTCCTCCTACTACCTGATCAAGACAGAAGTTGCACCCTCCTTCCTGGTCATTTACACTTGAACCTAATATTGGAAGAAAATGGAACTTATCAGGGAGCCCACAGAAAAGGGATCGGTTAAATCCGGAAGAGTTTAGAATGCATAGAAGGCTGAGTTTAATCTGTACTCAGAAATAGGTTACCGGACACTGCATGAAACACTCGTGCCATATTTACACATAAGAATTTATCTTGTCAACATGGACATATTTGTGCCTAGATTGAACCTACTACTACTTAACATACTAACTGTTATTTCAAATCACTAAGTTTTCTCTGGGGACATATACATTATTTAGTTGTAAGATCTTTCTTTTTTTCCTTTTTAAAAGCTCCTAACATACACCTAGATTACGAGTCTTGCGTTAGCCTTAAATAGCAGCGTTGAGGGGTCCCAACGCTGCTTTTTAACGCCCGCTGGTATTACGAGTCAGACAGGAGAGGGTCTACCGCTCACTTTTTTCCCCGCTATTTTAGCTTACCGCAAATTCCCTTACGTCAATTGTGTATCCTATCTTTTTAATGGGATTTGCCTAACGCCGGTATTACGATCGCCTGAAAAAGTGAGCGGTTGACCCTCTCCTGGCAAGACTCCTACCGCATATAAAAGTCAGTAGTTAAGTGTTTTATGGGCTAACGCCATAACATAAAACTCTTAACTAAAGTACTAAAAAGTACACCAACACCCATAAACTACCTATTAACCCCTAAACTGAGGCCCTCCCCCACATCGGAAACACTTAAATAAAATGTTTAACCCCTAATCTGCCGGCCAGACATCGCCGCCACTTTATTAAATCTATTAACTCCTAAACCGCCGCACTCCCGCCTCGCAAACACTAGTTAAATTTTATTAACCCCTAATCTGCCGTCCCTAACATCGCCGACACCTACCTACATTTATTAACCCCTAATCTGCCGTCCCTAACATCGCCGACACCTACCTACATTTATTAACCCCTAATCTGCCATCCCTAACATCGCCGACACCTGCCTACATTTATTAACCCCTAATCTGCCGACCGCAACGTCGCCGCAACTATATTAAATTTATTAACCCCTAAATCTAACCCTAACCCCCCTAACTTAAATATAATTTAAATAAAATTAAATTACTACAATTAAAAAAATTAATCCTATTTAAAACTAAATACTTACCTATAAAATAAACCCTAAGATAGCTACAATATAACTAATAGTTACATTGTAGCTATCTTAGGATTTATATTTATTTCACAGGCAACTTTGTATTTTTTTTAAGTAGGTACAATAGTTATTAAATAGTTATTGACTATTTAATAACTTCCTAGTTAAAATAAATACAAATTTACCTGTAAAATAAACCCTAACCTAAGTTACAATTACACCTAACACTACACTATAATTAAACTAATTACCTAAACTACCTACAATTAATTACAATTAAATTAAATAAACTAAATTACGGGAAAAACCCCCACTAAATTACAGAAAATAAAAAAAAATTACAAGAATTTTAAACTAATTACACCTAATCTAATCCCCCTAATAAAATAAAAAAGCCCCCCAAAATAATAAAATTCCCTACCCTATACTAAATTACAAATAGCCCTTAAAAGGGCCTTTTGCGGGGCATTGCCCCAAAGTAATCAGCTCTTTCACCTGTAAAAAAAAAATACAATACCCCCCAACATTAAAACCCACCACCCACACACCCAACCCTACTCTAAAACCCACCCAATCCCCCCTTAAAAAAACCTAACACTACCCCCTTGAAGATCACCCTACCTTGAGCCTTCTTCACCCAGCCGGGCACAAGTGGACGTCCAGAGGGTCCGAAGTCTTCATCCTATCTGGCCAGAAGAGGACATCCAGACCGGCAGAAGGCTTCATCCAGGCGGCATCTTCTATCTTCATCCTTCCGGAGCGGAGCAGGTCCATCTTCAAGACATCGGACGCGGAGCATCCTCTTCATCCGACGGCCGAATCCTATCAGCCAATCTGAATTAAGGTAGGAAAAATCCTATTGGCTGATGCAATCAACCAATAGGATTGAAGTTCAATCTGATTGGCTGATCCAATCAGCCAATAGGATTGAGCTCGCATTCTATTGGCTGTTCCAATCAGCCAATAGAATGCAAAGTCAATCCTATTGGCTGATTGCATCAGCCAATAGGTGTCATGATTCCTCCGTTCATCGCCGTGTCGCCGCGGCTCCCGGATCTCTTCTGGGTTCCTACGTCACGTTGCTAGGCAACGTGACGCATTCTCTAGACAACCCCTATGACGTAACGGCCTCTCTCTGCCTTTAAAGCTCGGCGGGAGATTTACTCGGGGCCCGTTTGTTCTCTTTTGCCGGACCCTGTCTATGTGAGTACTATCTTTTGGAGTCTGACCCTATCCTTCATGACCTTGTTTTGCCTATACCTCTTGCCTACAAATCTTGTTTGCTTGCTAACCTGCTTAAAAGGACATTATCATTTGTTTGCGGACACCTGCTTAAAGGGACTTTATCTTTGTTTGCTTTAATCCTGCTAATAAGGACATTATCATTTGTTTGCTGACCATCCTGCTTAAAAGGACATTAACATTTGTTTGCGGACACCTGCTTAAAGGGACTTTATCTTTGTTTGCTTTAATCCTGCTAATAAGGACATTATCATTTGTTTGCTAACAATCCTGCTTAAAAGGACATTAAACATTTGTTTGCGGACACCTGCTTAAAGGGACTTTATCTTTGTTTACTTTAATCCTGCTAATAAGGACACTATCATTTGTTTGCATTAATCCTGCTAAAAGGACATTATTATTTGTTTGCTAACAACCTGCTTAAAGGGACATTCTTTGTTTGTTGCAAACCTGCAAGAAAGAAACATTATCATTTGTTCACTGATAACCTGCTTAAAGGGACATAATCTTTGTTTGTTTCTATTTCCCTGAGAAAGGAACGCTATCTCCTGTAAATCAATTCTGTCCTCAAGAAGACTTATTGAATTACTATTCTTTTGGGAAGTTCTTATATCCTGCTTATTTTGTTTCCTGAGTGGGTCACGTCCTGGATATTTCTCAGTGTGCCAGCGTGTGTTTTAATATCCACGCTAGCAGTTGGGTTAAATCCTGAACTGACTAAATACGGCTGACATTACAAACGGGCCCTAAATGGACCCCACTGAATTATCCATGGCCGTGACTCACCAGGGACAATTACTGGGATCTCATGCTACCCACTTGCAATACTAAGCTGGATACTAAGCTGGATCAAATCACTACATTATTACAGAGCTTGGTTGCTCCTATCCCTCCCAATCCTAATATTGAGGCATCTCCTCCTCCTATTCCCAACAACCAATCACAAGGACATTTGAGTCCTAGGATTCCTCTTCCAGATAAATATGATGGGAATCCTGAAGATTGTAGGGGTTTTCTGAATCAATGTCGACTTCACTTTCGTAACAGTCCTACCCTTTTTGCTACTCCCTCATCTCGGATTACATTCCTTATTTCCTTAATGAAAGGAAGAGCTTTGGCCTGGGTATCACCTCTGTTAGAAAAAGATGATCTTATACTTCAGGATGTGGATGCTTTTCTTTCTGTTTTTTCTAACGTGTTTGACAAACCTGGAAGGACTTCCGCTGCTGAAGCTTCTCTATTAGACCTACGTCAGGGTGGTCAACCAGTGTCTCAATATGCCATTGAGTTCCGCACTCTTGCATCTGAAACTACTTGGAATCAGGGAGCTCTTAGAGCAGCTTTTCGCAAAGGACTTTCAGAACGTCTCAAAGATGAATTGGTGTATCAGGAACTTCCAGAATCCCTAGAAGCCTTAATAAATCTTTGCATCAGTCTTGATTCTAGATATCGTGAACGCCAACAAGAAAGAGAAAGAAATCAGAGGTCCTCAACTCGAACTCCTTTTCGTCTGGCTCCTCGTTTTTCTAACCCGGTAACGACTGCCTCTCCTTCTCCTGATCAGGCTGAACCTATGGAAGTAGGGACCATAAAATTAACAGAAACTGAGCATTTGAGAAGACGGTCTCTTGGCCTGTGTCTATACTGTGGCCTTAAAGGGCATTTATTAAGGGATTGTCCTACCAGGCCAGTAAAAGCCAGGGCTTAACTTCTGTCCAGGGAACTAAGTTAAGCCAAAAACAAGTTCATTCCCTCTATAATAAACTCTTTGTTCCTGTAACCCTTCAATTGGGTGATAACAAGATTCATACCCAAGCTCTTATTGATTCTGGTGCTGGAGGAGTGTTCATTGACTCCACTTTTGTGTCTACTCACACTATTCCCTTACTAAGAAAGAAGTTTTCAGTTTCCGTCTCTACTGTTAGTGGAGATCCTTTGGGTTCCGGACTCATCCAGTTTACTACTATACCCATACTTTTTTCTGTCGGAGTACTTCATTGTGAGAGGATATGTTTTGATGTGATTACTACTCCTCAATTTCCCATAATCCTGGGTCTTCCTTGGCTTCAGTTACATAATCCTACCTTTTCTTGGACCCATGGTGAACTCACCTCCTGGGGATTATCTTGCCATACTAACTGTCTTCAAGCACTTACTAAAATACCACTCACTATTGCTCTTACTACCGACACTTCTGGTCCTCTACCTACGCAGTATCAAGATTTTGTCGATGTCTTTTCTAAAAAAGAAGCAGAACGTCTTCCTCCTCATCGTTCATTTGATTGCCCTATTGATCTTCTTCCTGGGGCTCCTTATCCTCGAGGCAAAACTTACCCACTTTCTAGGCCTGAAAATGTAGCCTTGGAAGAATATATCAAAGATAATTTGGCCAGAGGATTCATTCGACCCTCCTCTTCTCCTGTAGGGGCTGGATTCTTCTTTGTGGGAAAGAAGGATGGCGGACTGCGACCTTGTATCGATTACAGAGGGTTAAATCAAATTACCATCAAGAACAGTTATCCTTTACCCCTAATACCTGAATTATTCACATATCTTCAAGGTTCCACCATTTTTACCAAGCTCGATCTCCGTGGAGCATACAACCTTATCCGTATGCGCAAGGGTGATGAGTGGAAGACAGCCTTTAACACTCGATTTGGGCATTATGAGTATCTGGTCATGCCGTTTGGGCTGTGTAATGCCCCTGCTGTTTTTCAACACTTCGTGAATGAGATTTTTCGGGATTTCTTGAATATTTTTGTCATCATTTACTTTGACGATATATTAATTTTTTCTCAAAACTACCAAGATCATATACATCACGTCAGGAAAGTACTTCAACGTTTAAGAGATAACCATCTATTTGCTAAAATGGAAAAATGTTCTTTTCATCAAAGGTCCATTCCCTTTTTGGGATATGTAATCTCTGAATCAGGATTTGAAATGGATCCAACTAAACTCTCTGCCATTTTGGAGTGGCCTAAACCTGATTCTCTTAAAGCTCTGCAACGTTTCCTGGGGTTTGCCAGTTATTACAGGAAATTCATCAAAGGTTTTGCTACTATTACGTCACCTCTTTCGTCTCTCACCAGGAAAGGACAAAACTGTAAAGATTGGCCTCCTGAAGCTGTTGAAGCTTTTGATTCTCTCAAAAAAGCTTTCTCTTCTGCACCTATCCTGCGTCACCCAAATCCGGATTTTCAATTTATTCTTGAAGTGGATGCTTCTTCAGTTGCTGCTGTGGCTGTTCTTTCCCAACGTATACCTGACACAGGAAAGATTCACCCTGTGGGATTCTTCTCCAAGAAATTTTCTCCTTCTGAATTAAATTATGATGTAGGCAATAAGGAGTTACTTGCTATTAAAATGGCCCTGGATGAATGGAGGCATTGGTTGGAAGGCACTTCTTTGCCATTTACTATACTCACAGATCATAAAAACCTTCTCTATGTTCAAACGGCCAAACGACTGAACTCCAGACAAGCACGTTGGTCTTTGTTCTTCTCACGTTTTCATTACAATCTGTCTTATATTCCCGGTTCTAAGAACATCAAGGCTGACGCCCTTTCCAGACAATTTCAAGATACTTCAACTCCTGAATCTGGTACCATACTTCAACCTCATAAAGTCTTAGCCCAGTTATCAACCTCGTGGTTACATGACTTACAATCTGCTCAAAAGGATCTTCCTTTGTCTTGCAAACCTCCTGATGGCCTACTCTTTGCCCAAGATTCTATATTGGGCTCACGACAGTCCTCTCTCTGGACATCCTGGCATCAGTAACACCGCTCGAAGGCTCAAGCAACATGTCTGGTGGCCTACTCTGTCTCAAGATGTTACAGATTATGTCTCAGTATGTACACAGTGTGCCAGCAATAAGACTCCTCGTCAACTTCCCTCCGGTTTGCTCCAACCGTTACCCATTCCTCATCAGCCTTGGACCCATTTATCCATGGATTTTATTACCGATCTTCCTCTTTCAGCTGGAAACAACACTATTTGGGTGGTTGTTGACAGGTTCACTAAGACAGCTCACTTCATTCCTTTACCTGGTTTACCATCTGCCAAAAGACTTTCCGAACTTTTTCTCTTACACATCG
The DNA here is from genome assembly GCF_027579735.1 of Bombina bombina. NCBI lineage: Eukaryota > Metazoa > Chordata > Amphibia > Anura > Bombinatoridae > Bombina > Bombina bombina. Next base: position 807,059,170 of record NC_069503.1, read on the forward strand.
TGAGATTACATGGCTTCCCTCTGAACATCGTTTCGGATAGAGGAGTACAATTTGTTTCTCGGTTTTGGAGATCACTCTGCAAACACTTTGGAACAACTATCTCTTTGTCTACTTCACATCATCCGGAGTCTAATGGCCAAACCGAAAGGGTTAACCAGTGCCTTGAAACTTATTTGAGGCATTATGTGGATCATCATCATTCTAATTGGACTGGTTACCTTCCACTAGCAGAATTGGCTCATAACACACGTTACAACTCCTCTCTTCAGACCTCTCCTTTTCATGCAGCCTATGGATTTCAACCCAGAACGTTTCCTCTACACACTTCTTCCACAGAAAATCCTGCTTCTGATCTATCCGCCAGGAGGTTAACTCGTCATTGGAAGAAGATACGCCTTCTTCTTTCCAAGGCTTCTGAACGTTATAAGTTCTATTCTGATCTTCGGCGACGGAGGGCTCCCAAATATCGGCCTGGCGATAAGGTTTAGGTTTCTTCACGTCATCTTCGCCTCAAGCAGCCTTCCACCAAATTGGGACCACGATATGTGGGTCCTTTCCGGATACTGGGTCAAGTATGTCCTACTGCTTACCGAATTGCTCTGCCCAAGACCCTCAAAGCCCATCCGGTATTCCACGTATCTCTTTTGAAACCTGTATTATCTAATAGGTATTCTAAACCTATGCTCAAACCTCCACCTCTTTTGATTCATGGACGACCTGAATTTGAGGTCAGTCACATCCTGGATTCCAAACTTCGTGGTAAGAAACTGTATTATCTCATTCATTGGAAGGGTTATCCCGTTACGGAACGATCCTGGGAACCTGCCCGGCAGGTGCGTGCCCCTGCCTTAATTAAGGCCTTTCACAAGTTTCACCCTACTAGGCCTGGTCCTGTCCCCCGGAGGGGTCCTTGAGGGGGGGGTGATGTCATGATTCCTCCGTTCATTGCCGTGTTGCCGCGGCTCCCGGATCTCTTCTGGGTTCCTACGTCACGTTGCTAGGCAACGTGACGCATTCTCTAGACAACCCCTATGACGTAACGGCCTCTCTCTGCCTTTAAATCTCGGCAGGAGATTTACTCGGGGCCCGTTTGTTCTCTTTTGCCGGACCCTGTCTATGTGAGTACTATCTTTTGGAGTCTGACCCTATCCTTCATGACCTTGTTTTGCCTATACCTCTTGCCTACAAATCTTGTTTGCTTGCTAACCTGCTTAAAAGGACATTATCATTTGTTTGCGGACACCTGCTTAAAGGGACTTTATCTTTGTTTGCTTTAATCCTGCTAATAAGGACATTATCATTTGTTTGCTGACCATCCTGCTTAAAAGGACATTAACATTTGTTTGCGGACACCTGCTTAAAGGGACTTTATCTTTGTTTGCTTTAATCCTGCTAATAAGGACATTATCATTTGTTTGCTGACAATCCTGCTTAAAAGGACATTAACATTTGTTTGCGGACACCTGCTTAAAGGGACTTTATCTTTGTTTACTTTAATCCTGCTAATAAGGACACTATCATTTGTTTGCATTAATCCTGCTAAAAGGACATTATTATTCGTTTGCTAACAACCTGCTTAAAGGGACATTCTTTGTTTGTTGCAAACCTGCAAGAAAGAAACATTATCATTTGTTCACTGATAACCTGCTTAAAGGGACATAATCTTTGTTTGTTTCTATTTCCCTGAGAAAGGAACGCTATCTCCTGTAAATCAATTCTGTCCTCAAGAAGACATATTGAATTACTATTCTTTTGGGAAGTTCTTATATCCTGCTTATTTTGTTTCCTGAGTGGGTCACGTCCTGGATATTTCTCAGTGTGCCAGCGTGTGTTTTAATATCCACGCTAGCAGTTGGGTTAAATCCTGAACTGACTAAATACGGCTGACATTAGGATTTTTCCTACCTTAATTCCGATTGGCTGATAGGATTTTATCAGCCAATCGGAATTCAAGGGACACCATCTTGGATGACGTCACTTAAAGGACCAGTCATTCAGTCGTCGGCCGACGGATGAAGAGGATGCTCCGCGTCTGATGTCTTGAAGATGGACCCGCTCCGCTCCGGAAGGATGAAAATAGAAGATGCCGCCTGGATGAAGCCTTCTGCTGGTCTGGATGTCCTCTTCTGGCCGGATAGGATGAAGACTTCGGACCCTCTGGACGTCCACTTTTGCCCGGCTGGGTGAAGACGTCTCAAGGTAGGGTGATCTTCAAGGGGGTAGTGTTAGGTTTTATTAAGGGGGTATTGGGTGGGTTTTAGAGTAGGCTTGGGTGTGTGGGTGGTGGGTTTTAATGTTGGGGGGGTATTGTATTTTTTTTTTTACAGGTGAAAGAGCTGATTACTTTGAAGCAATGCCCCGCAAAAGGCCCTTTTAAGGGCTATTTGTAAATTTAGTATAGGGTAGGGCTTTTTATTATTTTGGGGGGCTTTTTATTTTATTAGGGGGATTAGATTAGGTGTAATTAGTTTAAAATTCTTGTAATTCTTTTTTTATTTTCTGTATTTTTTTTTCTTCGTAATTTAGTTTATTTAATTTAATTGTAATTAATTGTAGGTAGTTTAGGTAATTAGTTTAATTATAGTGTAGTGTTAGGTGGAATTGTAACTTAGGTTAGGGTTTATTTTACAGGTAAATTTGTATTTATTTTAACTAGGAAGTTATTAAATAGTTAATAACTATTTAATAACTATTGTACCTAGTTAAAATAAATACAAAGTTGCCTGTAAAATAAATATAAATCCTAAGATAGCTACAATGTAACTATTAGTTATATTGTAGCTAGCTTAGAGTTTATTTTATAGGCAAGTATTTAGTTTTAAAATAGGAATAATTTATTTAATTGTAGTAAATTTAATTAGATGTATTTAAATTATATTTAAGTTAGGGGAGGGTTAGGGTTATGTGGTAAACAAGAGACCCACACTAAAAGAGAACTCTGTGACTCAGTATATGGTCGACTTACCGCGTCCGGTCCTAGGAAGGGGTATCCTTACTTTTCTGGTCGGTCAGAGGGCTGTGTCCTGGTTGGCGGTGATCCGCAACTCCCGTAGGTGTGTTGGTAACCTTTTTCCTTGTGCCCAGAATGGAGCTCCTAGACTCCGTCGATTGCCGACCTGACGTGAACCCCGCCCTCCTCAGACGCGTGCGACGACTCCTATTGGTCAATGGCTTGGGACGTCATCACCCGGTGGATATTGCGTCCAATCCACAGGAGTGGGAGGGGAGGAGGCGAACCTCAGCTGTGCTTTCTGTAAGGGATCCGATCATCAAAGTAAATAAAGAAAGACAGGAGCACCAGCGGATGTGTGAAACTTAGGTTAGGGTTTATTTTACAGGTAAATTTGTATTTATTTTAACTAGGAAGTTATTAAATAGTTAATAACTATTTAATAACTATTGTACCTAGTTAAAATAAATACAAAGTTGCCTGTAAAATAAATATAAATCCTAAGATAGCTACAATGTAACTATTAGTTATATTGTAGCTAGCTTAGGGTTTATTTTATAGGTAAGTATTTAGTTTTAAATAGGATTTATTTAATTGTAGTAAATTTAATTAGATGTATTTAAATTATATTTAAGTTAGGGGAGGGTTAGGGTTAGACTTAAGTTTAGGGGTTAACAAATTTATTATAGTTGCGGCGACGTGGGGGGGGGGGGCAGATTAGGGGTTAATAACTATAATGTAGGTGTCGGCGATGTTGGGGGCAGTAGATTAGGGGTTCATAAGTATAATGTAGGTGGCGGCAGTGTCCGGAGCGGCAGATTAGGGGTTAATAATTATAATGTAGGTGATTGCGGGGGCGGCAGATTAGGGGTGAATAAGTAAGATTAGGGGTGTTTAGACTCGGGGTTCATGTTAGGGTGTTAGGTGCAGACATAAAATTAATTTCCCCATAGGTAACAATGGGGCTGCGTTAGGAGCTGAACGCTGCTTTTTTGCAGGTGTTAGGGTTTTTTCAGCCAGCTCAGCCCCATCGTTTCCTATAGGGAAATCGTGCACGAGCACGTTCAGCCAGCTTACCACTACCGTACGCAACGCTGGTATTACAGTGAGATGTGGAGCTAAATTTTGCTCAACGCTCACTTTTCTGAGGCTAACGCCGGCATGCAGAAAACCTGTGATACCAGCATTGGCTTAAGTGAGCGGTAAGAAAAAAAAGGCTCGTTAGCCCCGCACAGCCTTACCTACAAAAACTCGTAATCTAGCCGATAGTATAGAGCTCTAATGTTATATATTAGAATACCCTCTATCCAGCTTCTGAGTTAAACTGACCATTTGTTATTCATCCATAATAGTCAGATGGGTATGTGAATGGATGCAACGCTTATCTTTTTATGTTTAAGATTTATATTTGTGGTTGACATTTCACTGTTTCTTAGGCTACTTATTAGTTTAAGCTAAAACTCTAGTATGAGAAATCTCAGCTATAACTCAGCCATATTGGTTCCTAAATAGTTTGGCAATAACATTTTATTTTCATGGGTCTTTGTGCTATAATATGCATATTCTTTTCCTAAATCAAATGAAAACCTCTATGGTTTTCATACTTACCCTGTAATTATAGGTGGTCAGCGGTCGGGGCAGAGGGGGTACACCTAATCAATGATATCTTATACAACATAGGAGTACTCAAACTAAAAGTGTTTGTATTAAACATAATAGATACTGAACCATTACAGTCATGAAAAGCTATAGCATGTACTTATTGATATATCAACATTAATGTCTAGTGAGATTGTTTTTAGTAACACATATTCCTGTCAACGCACAAATAAGGCTAATCAATTGAGCTCCACAGTAGTTGAAGGCTGAGGTTTTTTAATTTTTGCTTTTATTTTTCTTATACACTGAAGAAGATGGCTAAGAAATTCAGCTACTTAATCACTGCATTGCACTGTTATTCAATTTTATAGACATCCTACAGAGAGTATTCCATAGTTTGCTCGAGTGTTGATCTAACCCTACCGGTGTACCCAGGTCCAAATTTGACCCTACTCCTAACAATTAAACTTATAAACCTGAGATTTGCAGGTAAGAGAACCGAGAGTGGCCGCCATTTTGATTAAAGTACGTTTGCGTTCAATATAATTTCACAAGAAGTGGAGATCTAAAAGTGGCCTCTTGGGTAATTACTAACTCGCCAACTCCCCCCCCCCCCCCATATAGTACTCTACATCTCTTGATTTCGGCCAGAGACTTAATTTGCAGTTTATCTTGCAATCACTGCTATTAATAATACACTACTTTTTACATTTTAAATAGAAATTGATGCATACATGTTTAAGTTATATTTATGGTTCCAGAATAGCATGTTTTAAAATTTCCCTTTCCATATCATAATTGGTCCATATGAGACATGCCTTTACCACTGAGGGAAACCATACCTTTCTATATTGTTACTTACTTTAGTATTACCATTATTGTTGACAATCCTATTGACAATCTTGTTCTCCTCCTTTGAATAGTAATCTCCATATTGCCAAGGCAATTGCCAAAGTAGCCCCCCTAGATTGTGTAGTATAAATTTATTTCACTTTTTAATATAAAAAAAAAATGAGGATGATGTAGTCATTGAATACGGATATCTGGTTGTTTCTTGGTAGGCAAATCCCTGTTAGGTAACATTCCTATAGCTTTTGTTAACGTCCAATTATATTGTTGTTGCTTGCATTGTTACAAGACCGCCTTTTCTTTTGTGCATGTGTGTAACATATCATATATATCATTTACTATGGTATATGAGTTAATGTTTTTGAAACCTATCTGTACTGCATTTGTACGTTTCTGAATATCCTCAGTAAAAATACTATTTAAAAAAAAAAGTAGACTAGAGCTGCCACTCAGTAAGAATTTTACAAATAAATATAGAAATAAAAGGGTTGTGTTTTGGTGAAACCACTTGCTAGTGTGCTAGCATCTAAATATAAATGAAAATTTAATATCAATCCTAGGAGCTTTAGTTTATGATTTATGCTGTATAATTATTTATGCAAATGTCTGCTAATTAGCAGGGCCAGTATTTTTTTTCCCAAGAAATCTTAATTAGGGGTTTTTAAAACTCCCAGAAAAGTGACCTAAATTCACAATTCATTCGAAGAATTTGCAACAGAGAAAATAAATCTAATTAAATTATTATGGCAAACAGCTAAATCACTACCAAAGCACCTCATTAGTATAATAGGAACTAGAGAGTTTTGTCTCACTGGATTCTTAATAAATCTAGCCTACTATACAGCCTTTGAAAAACTATGCTACAAAATAACCAAAAATATACTTGCAGAATACGATGGGAGTTCTTTACTTGGATCACAAGAGACTTTTTGCAATTTGATTATCCTTTCAGTATGAAAAAAAACTTAAATTATGCTTACCTGATCATTTTCTTTTCTTCCGATGGAAAGAGTCCACAGATGCATTCATTACTTTTGGGAAATAAGAACCTGGCCACCAGGAGGAGGCAAAGACACCCCAGCCAAAGGCTTAAATACTCCTCCCACTTCCATCATCCCCCAGTCATTCTGCCGAGGAACAAGGAACAGTAGAAGAAATACCAGGGTGAAAAAGTGGCAGAAGAATAAAAAATAAGACGCCTCACAGAAAAAATACATCTGGGGAGCGGTGGACTGTTTCCATCTGAAGAAAAGAAAATTATCATCAGGTAAGCATAATTTAAGTTTTTCTTCATAAATGGAAAGAGTCCACAGCAGCAGTTATTACTTTTGGGAAAACAATACCCAAGTTATAGAGAGGACACGGAATGTAAAAAAGTGAGGGTACAAGAGGCGGCCCATTCTGAGGGCACCAGGCCTGAAAAAACCACAACCCAACCAAACCCCGCTTCGTCAGAGCCAGGCAAAAGAACTAAAAGGAAAAGGCCCCAAGGAGACCCGCAGATAGTCCGAAAGCCTAACTAGACACCGCAAGCAGACTCACTCAGCCAACACTCCTCCAGGAGAACCGTCACCCAGCAGTCTGTCCCTTTACTAGTACAGTACCAAAATCCCCAAAAGGGAGAGGACAAGGGTAAGCCAAAGGGATACCCCAAAGGTACAGCAAAATCCATAAAGGAAAAAAAACCCTTTCAAAGGAAGACCCGAATGGATCCAGAGAAAAAGGGGAGACGACGCCCAACCCACAAGGAGCAACCGGGCATCATCAAGGAGAAGAAACATCCCCCAAACATCGTGCAACAGCACCAAAAAAAGACAGCTGAAGACAAAGTCCTCAAAACGTCAGAACTCGGAGACTGAGCAAACTCAGAAAATAAACATCCGAGTCCAGTAACACTCTACCATCCGTAGGAAGACATGGAGAAAACACTATCCGTAAGGAAGAAGTGGCCGCACAAAATAGCAGACTGCCCAATTTCCAAGACAGAGATTGTCCAACCTCCAAGACAGAGGTCATTCTCGAGGCAATCCAGGCCGCCAAGCCTACTCACAGATCTCAAAGGGGGAGAGGCACGGAACCTCCAAAAAAGAAGACCATTGTCACCCCCCAAGACCCGAGTATGAACAACAGATCGCAGATCCTACACCTAGCCGGACCAGCCCAAGGAACGGCAGATTTGAAAGCAAGGGAACCGAAAGGAACCCCAAGACCGGCCCCCAAAAGGGCAGAAGAATGGACCCTGCCACTTCAGCCTAAAGACAATCGAGCAGGCAATAGACCCAAGGAGATCTAGCAAGGCCACCCGACTAAGTCTCAATGCGGAGCTAGCAGCTCCCCAGATGGAAAGGAACAACTCAAAGAGCAGACCAATCCACGAACCAGATAAACATCTATTCCAAACTCCCGAACACAGAAGCCCCTAAAAAGGGAACCACAACTTCATAAGGAGGACAACGAGCCCCTGAAGAGGAGAGCGTCGATAAACACCTGCCCATAAGACAGGAAGTCTTTGGAAGAACCGAGAGGACACAAGGCCACATCACAGACAAACACGGAAGTACCCATTAAAACACCATCGTGCTAGCACACATACCAGACACAAAAGTGTCAGCTAAGCAACCGCAAACCTTCCATTTGCTAGGCAGGAAAACCCACCATCAGGTCACCATAGTTGGCTGTCCCAAGGGAACCGTATTGGACGGCACAAGACAAGCCCCAAGGAGCCCCGTCTCTCAGTAAATCTGGCCAAGTTGTGAAACAGGACAGAACAAGGGCTAAGCCCAATTCCCCCAGAAACTGGGACCCCCCGCCCAGTCCTAGGATCATAAGGTCCGGTAACATCTCACAGCGGGATCCACAAAGAGAAAAAACCCTGGACAATCGGAAGATCAGGACAAGAAGCCCGGGACCCACCAATGTTTAGATTAAACAATCTTCCAGGAACTTAAATCCCTCGTCTGATATAAAAAAAAAACAGACCTCCCAGGGAAAAAATCCAGAATAACCCGAATAACAAGAGCAAGAAGCCCTTGCAAGTCCCGACCCAAAGGGAAGAGACCACCCCTTGCAGGAGCCCAACACTCCAAAGAGCCAGGGCCATAAAAGGACACTAGAGCTAACTAGTGTCCAAGCAACATTAACATGACAAGGCGCTGCTCATTTTATCAACCTCGAAAGTAGGAAAGGCTGAGTAGGCCTCGCCGGGGATCGAACTAGCAACCCTCGGTTTGCTACAGTACAGATTAGCTAGCTGTCCACAAGCTCCAAATACAAGGGGAACAGTGAGGACAAGTCACCCGAACAGAGCAACATCAAGCCTCCATATCACCTCAGATTCGAAGGCAGAGGACAGTAAAACATGGGTGTGGATGCCACCTAGATGACAATACCTGAACCATATGAGTGGAAAACCACTAGGACCTCTTCTATCCCCAAAAAAAGATGCAGAGCATTCCCAACACCTGGAAAGGACCCCTAACCATAGCCCAAAAAGACCTCATTGGCCAATGTCCTGAAAAAGGAACAACCAACTCCAGAAGGGAATCCAAGTCCCCCAAAGGCGACCCATCCACAAGGAGAAACAGACAATCCAAGAGGTCTCAATGAAGAAGAGAACCACTAAAGGAACCAGTCCAAAAAGGACAATTTCCTAAAGCAACACCGCCCGACCAGCGGAAAAAAGTAGGTGCTAAACCCTCTAATCTTCAAACCACGTGGGAACGAATACTCTAGGTTCCGAAGGTATCAGAAGCAACAGAGTCACCAGAGAGACGGCTATTTAGGATTGAAACAATCCCGAGAGCCGCATGGACCCACAAGTCCTCTTGAGAATGCTTAGCTGAAACTTGTAAAACAAATAACAAGAACATAAAAAATGTTAAGAGCACTCAGCACCCCAACCTGACCAGCAAGTTATAATAGGCGCCATGTGTCTGAATAAGCCGCAAGACAGAAGATCTGAACCCAAGCAGGACCAGCCTGCAACCAGGGCCATAACTCCCAAGCTGGCTAAATCTGCCCTCAGAGAGGGAGGAAGAAAAAACAGACAAACATGGGACTAACGAACAACCCCGTAGAAGCAAACAGCGTGCATCCATCCCAGAGACTTATGTTCCCGCAGGAAACCTAGTATGAAAAAAAAATAAAATTCATCTTAACCGGATAAAATAAAATAACAGGCAACCCGAGGGTTAACGCCGGAGAACAGAAAGATTCGCAGGACCAGCCTAACGAAAACCCTGTTCTTCCAACAAAACTGGGAAGGATTTCAAGACTTAAAGGAGATAACTTCATATTGAGAGAAGAGAGCAGGCAATGAAGCAAAGTTCGACAACGCCGATTGCTTGTGGAGTTGTTAAAATGAGTCAGAATGGATTTGCCGAAAGACTCTTCCTGCATCTCTAAACTCTAACTTTAATCCAAGCCCTCACTGAGATACTGACAGGATTACTTAAAACTCCCGTCCCATGTCGAAGAGTACTATCCTCCATAAGAGACGAAAACAAACTTCTGACACTTCTCTGCCAACCTCCTGGGACGAAAGGCAAAGAATGACTTGGGGATGAGGGAAGTGGGAGGAGTATTTAAGCCTTTGCCTCCTCCTGGTGGCCAGGTTCTTATTTTCCCAAAGTAATGAATGCAGCTGTGGACTCTTTCCATTTATGAAGAAAAAATAAACACAATATTTCTAGTTTATCTCTGCAAAATATTGCAGAGATTGTTATTAAAGGAAAGGTAAGTCATTGGCACTACGTGTAGTAAGTGTAGGTAGGAAAAGGGCAAACACAAGCCGGTGCTACTCCTTTAAGATAACCTTTAATAACAGGAGAAGAGGAAGGGGCTAATAGCACTCAATCCTACCTATAGAAGTAAAATATAAAACTAAATTTTATTATGTTTATCATTAAAACGCAGAGAAAGCCTCTGCCGATCACACAATGTACCCAAAATCTCCTATAGAAATCCGTGTGTCTCTCCCCTGTTTCCTGGCCGATAACAGGAAGCGTCGGCTTCAGGTGACAGGAGTGACAACTACGGTAAAAACAATTACAAAAGTGAGCAACAAACGCGTTTCTGCCGTTAACCGGCCTTTCTCAATGTTGACTGATACGTAATCGTGTAAAAATGAACAGGCCGAAGCTTTCAGGGCTGCTGCCCTATAAACGTCCTCCAAATGTTAAGCAGCCAATCCTTGTGAGCCTTCCGTTACAAACCTCTCTATGCGTGTCATCCACGGGGGGGTGTCATGACTACTCAGAATAATATCATAGGCTGGTTAAATGGGGGCGTAAGTGTCAAGCAGTCATACACATCTTTATAAACTGCAGCGTTTAGCCGGGTAAAGGATTGTATTCATAGAGACTAATAAAATGGCACATACGATATCTTATCTTAGATGTCTATCAATGGATATATATATATATATATAGATGTTTAATATCTAGTTTAATCCAATATTTGATTCCTTTTTAAAGTGTAAAATTAAACCTTAATGTGTTCCTATTATATCGAGCAAGGACTCCGTCTACAATTAACTTAGTGCAATAAGAAATAATTATAAAATTATGTTACCTTTATTCAAGAGGGATTTTTTACTATAATAATCCTATAGTCAATAAGGTGTTGACTATTGCGTACGTATAATCCCCAATCTAAATAGCATATGGAAGCTTCTTCATCTTTTACTTATTATGTAAAGTTAGGATCAATCAGAGGACTACAGGACTACATTATGTCTATACCCTCTAATTTACATTTATTGTAATGTACTCCGGTTTATGAGATAATATAAATAGCTTAGCCATCCTAGTATATCGTTTGTCTCATTATTAATAATGAGGTCCTTACCGGATATTTAAACATACTTAAGATGAAGTGAAATACAGCTTTTAGATATAAGTAGGTAGAGAACAGATCTCGTCTGTGGCAAACTAATTACCAATGTATATATATATATATATATATATATATATATACACACACACACAGTATGAGCTTTAACTGGGCTACCTGTTATTATGATAACTTCTACTTCAACTATGGATAATGCCTCTTTTCATGTACTGATTTAAAGGTGGCAATCATATTGTAATTATAATTCTTGTCGATTTTTTTAACCTTGCTAAGTGATACTGGCATTTAAACGCCCTAATATATCATAGTATTAATACGTTAGTGTGGGTAATATAAGATATGGCTGGCATAAGGTGATAATCTCTCATAATGCCACCTCTCATATTTAACCCGAAAATTGTAAAGTTCAATGCAATTATCTTTCACATATTTATGAAAACTTAAGGTTTTTACTGAAGATTCTAGTTTTATATTTCCACCATTTAAAAGGAGGAGAATTATGGTTTATTTCAGTAAAGTGCTTCACTAATACAGCCTTCGATCAAGTAAACTTGTATAGATAGTGAGAGTTAGTGTCAGCTTTACCATTCCTATAGCAGATAGTATTTATAAATATACCCAATAATTGTCATTTTCATTCATACCATGCGGCATAACTGTATTTATATTAAAAATCCATTTAATCTCCATTTTCAGTAGTCTTTGTTCTGTATCTCCCCCTCTAATGCCGGGTCTTAATCTTTCTAATCCCCAAAATTTAAATACTTTGGGATTTCCGTTGTGTGAGTGTAGAAAATGTTTTGCTACACTCATATTTTTTTACCTTTCTCTACATCTTTCTGGGCTGTTCTGATATTGCTTAAATGTTATGCCATGTGGGTACCCATACATCTAGTAGTCATTCCTATATAGTATAAATTACAACTACAGGAAAGACAAAGCATGCTTTGGTTTGTAAAGCACTTTTACTGCTCTTGATAAAGACAGCTGGGTCAGTTGAAACGCGTTGGGCTAAAATAAAGATACACTTTTATCAATTTATCTGTGATATCGCTTTTAGCATTGGGAAGGAGCCAGTATTCTGCAATATATACTGTGAGTATATACACACCTTTATTTGGTGCCTATGTTTGATATTTCAGCACAAATTCTTTGTACCTAGAGACATGGGTATACCATACTATATATATATACATTGCTAAATAGTATGCCACAGACAAGATCTGTTCTCTACCTACCTATATCTAAAAGCTGTATTTCACTTAATCTTAAGTATGTTTAAAAATCCGGTAAGGACCTCATATTAATAATGAGACAAACGATATACTAGGATGGCTAAACTATTTAGATTATGTCATAAACTGGAGTACATTACAATAAATGTAAATTAGAGGGTATAGACATAATGTAGTCCTCTGATTAGTCCTAACTTTACATAATAAGTAAAAGATGAAGAAGCTTCCATATGCTATTTAGATTGGGGATTACACCTTATTGACTATAGGATTATTATAGTAAAAAATCCCTCTTGAATAAAGGTAACAATTTTATAATTATTTCTTATTGCACAATGTTAATTGTAGACGAAGTCCTTGCTCAATATAATAAAAACACGTTAAGGTTTAATTTTACACTTTAATATCTAGTTTAATCCAATATTTGATTCCTTTTTAAACATCCATAATATATCCATTGATAGACATCTAAGATAAGATATTGTATGTGCCATTTTATTAGTCTCTATGAATACGATCCTTTACCCGGCTAAACGCTGCAGTTTAAAAAGATGTGTATGACTGCTTGACACTTACGCCCCCATTTAACCAGCCTATGATATTATTCTGAGTCATCATGACACACCCCCATGGATGACACGCATGGAGAGGTTTGTAATGGAAGGCTCACAAGGATTAGCTGCTTAACATTTGGAGGATGTTTATAGGGCAGCAGCCCTGAAAGCTTCAGCTTGTTAATTTATACACAATTACGTATCAGTCAACATTGAGAAAGGCCGGTTAACGGCAGAAACGCGTTTGTTGCTCACTTTTGTAATTGTTCTTACCGTAGTTGTCACTCCTGTCACCTGAAGCCGACGCTTCCTGTTATCAGCCAGGAAACAGGGAAGTGACACAAATTTCTATGGGAGATTTTGGGTACCTTGTATGATCGGCAGATGTTTTCTCTGCGTTTTAATGATAAATATAATAAAATTTAGTTTTATATTTTACTTCTATAGGTAGGATTGAGTGCTATTAGCCCCTTCCTCTTCTCTATCCTGTTATTAGAGATGGTTATTAAACATCTTCCATGAAAATATATGTTTTCATCCATTACTTGGTGTTCAATGAAGAGGTTGTACAATTTATAATTTATAGCACACTACTTCACAATGGAAAATCCCACTTTATTAGGTACTAAGCTAAATACATTAAATACAAAAATGAAATATGAATCATAAATGCACTCTACTCATTGCCCACAAATTGCAGGAAATTCCCACCTTTGAGAGAGAAGAAAAAAGCTATTGCATGTGAACAGCATGTGATTGGTGTTTACTCTGGCAGACTTTAATTCCTAAAGATGCGTAACATAAAATGGAACAACATTTATTATACACTAGATATGTTTGTACAGTCTATAAAATAAACACATTACAAGCTGACACAAAATATTAAAAAATTAACAGCAACTGAACAGAACTAACTGTTGTGTAACAATCAGTTATGTTGCTTTTTACAAATACATTCCTAAGTAAGCTACAATGTTCCAGTGTTTTATACAAAATGGTATCGCTGGTTGCGCAAGCTACTTACCATTAGTTGTAAAAGCAATAAAATCAACTTCACATGATTTCATTTGAAGACTAAATTTAGTTAAAGGGACAATAAACACTTTGATACTGTAATAATAAAACCCTTAAAAGGTAAATTTAAAATTAAACTTTTATGATTCAGATAGAGCGGTCAATCTTAAACAACTTTCCAGTTTACCTCTATTATCTAATTTGCATTGTTCTTTGGTATCCTTTGTTGAAAAGCATACCTAGGTAGGCTCAGGAGCAGTGTAATACTTGGAGCTAGCTGCTAATTGGTGACTGCACATATATGCCTCTTATTACCTCACATGATATGGTCAGCTAGCTCCCAGTAGTGCATTGCTGCTCCTTCACCAAAGGATACCAAGAATATGAAGCAAATCTGATAATAGAACAAAATTGTAGTTGTTTAAAACCGTGAAAGCAATCAACAAACTTTGCAATATACTTTCATTATTTATTTTGCACTCATAACTGAAAGAGCACATGGCATGCTCACAAGCCTAACCTTGAGGCATACAGGTGAAACTCGAAAAATTAGAATATCGTGCAAAAGTTCATTTATTTCACTAATGCAACTTAAAAGGTGAAACTAATATATGAGATAGACTCATTACATGCAAAGCAAGTTAGTTCAAGCCGTGATTTGTCATAATTGTGATGATTATGGCTTGCAGCTCATGAAAACTCCAAATCCACAATCTCAGAAAATTAGAATATTACATGCAATCAATAAAACAAGGATTGTACATAGAATAATATCGGACCTCTGAAAAGTATAAGCATGCATACTGTATGTACTCAGTACTTGGTTTGGGCCCCTTTTGCAGCAATTACTGCCTCAATGCGGCGTGGCATGGAAGCTATCAGCCTGTGGCACTGCTGAGGTGTTATGGAAGGCCAGGATGCTTCAATAGCGGCCTTCAACTCTTCTGCATTGTTCGGTCTCATGTGTCTCATCTTTCTCTTGGCAATGCCCCATAGATTCTCTATGGGGTTCAGGTCAAGCGAGTTTGCTGGCCAATCAAGCACAGTAATCCCACGGTCATTGAACCAGGTTTTGGTGCTTTTGGCAATGTGGGCAGGTGCCAAGTCCTGCTGGAAAATGAAGTCCGCATCCCCATAGAGCTCGTCTGCGGAAGGAAGCATGAAGTGCTCCAAAATCTCCTGGTAGACGGCTGCGTTGACCCTGGACTTAATGAAGCACAGTGGACCAACACCAGCAGATGACATGGCTCCCCAAATCAACACAGACTGTGGAAACTTCACACTGGACTTCAGGCATCTTGCAGTGTGTGCCTCTCCATTCTTCCTCCTTACTCTGGGTCCTTGGTTTCCAAATGAGATTCAAAATTTGCTCTCATCAGGAAAAAGAGGACTTTGGACCACTGAGCAACAGACCAGGTCTGTTTTTCTTTAGCTTAGGTAAGACGCTTCTGACGTTTGTTGTTGTTCAGGAGTGGCTTGACAAGAGGAATAAAGACATTTGAAGCCCATATCCAGGATCCGTCTGTGTGTGGTGGCTCTTGATGCACTGACTCCAGCCTCAGTCCACTCCTTGTGAAAGTCCCCAACACTTTTGAATGGCCTTTTCCTGACAATCCTCTCCAGGCTGCGGTCATCCCTGCTGCTTGTGCACCTTTTTCTTCCACACTTTTCCCTTCCACATAACTTTCTATTAACCCCTTGAATGCTAATGACGACTCAGAGCCGTCATTACACTCAACTACCTTTTTTGCAATCTGGGGGCCCCCACCCACTCCTTCCCGTTACGTGCGGTGACATCTTGGCAATGACGTGATGATGTCACAGCGCAACTGTATTTAAAATTGTCAATACAAAGTAAAGGGAAAGGGGGCATGCTGCTTAGAAACCTGTATCTCAGGGATCTAAGCAGCTACAGACCCCCAAGACCCACCATTGGAAAGGTAATTGCCTAAGATTGAACGCTCTATCTGAATCATAAAATGGTTTTTTTAAGTAAAAAACAGAAAAATATAAAATTCAGCTTACCACTCAAAGGGTTTTAATGTGCTTTGATACAGCACTTTGGGAACATCCAACTTCTTTTGCAATTACCTTTTGAGGCATTCCCTCCTTATGGAGGGTGTCAATGATGGTTTTCTGCACAACTGTCAGGTCAGCAGTCTTTCCCATGATTGAGATTCCTACTGAACCAGACTGAGACCATTTAAAGGCTCAGGAACCCTTTGCAGGTGTTATGGCTTAATTAGCTGATTAGAGTGGGACACTTTGAGCCTAGAATATTGCACCTTTTCACAATATTCTAATTTTCTGAGATTGTGGATTTGGGGTTTTCATGAGCTGTAAGCCATAAATCACCACAATTATGACAAATCATGGATTGAACTCTCTTGCTTTGAATGTAATGAGTCTCTCATATATTAGTTTCACCTTTTAAAGTTGCATTGGTGAAATAAATGAACTTTTGCACGATATTCAAATTTTTTGAGTTTCACCTGTTTTTTCTCCTAATTTATTGAACCATTGAAAAACATTTGCAGCAAAAAGTGTACGGATGTTAATCAATTCCAAGACTGCAGAAAAAAGTTGTAATTACAAGGTGTTTAATAAATATTTAAAGGCACAGTCTACACCAGAATTTTTATTGTTTAAAAATATAGATAATCCCTTTATTACCCATTTACCAGTTTTGCATAACCAACACAGTTATAGTAATATACTTTCTACCTTGCATCAAAGCCTCTGCATACTGCCCCCTTATTTCTGTTCTTTTGACAGACATGCATTTTAGCCAATCAGTGCTGACTCCTAGGTAACTCCACAGCTTGAGCACAGTGTGATCTATATGAAACACATGAACTAATGCCCTCTAGTTGTTAAAAACTGTCAAATGCATTCAGATAATAGACAGCCTTAAATGGCTAAGAAATTAGCATAAAAGCCTACCTAGGTTTAGCTTTCAACTAAGAATACCAAGAGAACAAAGCAAAATTGATGATAAAAGTAAATTGGAAAATTGTTTAAAAACATAAATTATGCTTACCTGATACTTGTGGGAAATAAAGAACCTGGCCACCAGGAGGAGGCAAAGACACCTCAGCCAAAGGCTTAAATACCTCCCCCACTCCCCTCATCCCCCAGTTATTCTGCCGAGGGAACAAGGAACAGTAGGAGAAATATCAGGGTATAAATGGTGCCAGAAGAAAAAAACTAAAGAAATTTAGGTCCGCCCAATGGGGAACCGGGCAGGAGCTGTGGACTCACCTCATACAGATGGAAATAAATCATCAGGTAAGCATAATTTATGTTTTCAATCTTAATACTAGGAGAGTCCACAGCATCATTGATTACTTGTGGGAAACAAATATCCAAGCTCTAGAGGGCACTGAATGAAAATGGGAGGGGAAAAAAAAAAAGAAGAGGCGGACCCTAGACTGAGGGCACCACAGCCTGTAAAACCCTTTCTCCCAAATTTGTAAAACTTTGAAAAAATATTTAAGGACCACCAGGTAGCTGCCTTACAAATCTGCTCCATATAGGCCTCATTCTTGAAGGCCCAAGAAGAAGCCACAGCTGTAGTGGAGTGAGACGTAATCCTCTGAGGAGGCTTATGTCCCGCCATCTCATAAGCCAGGCGAATCATGCTCCTCAGCCAAAAAGATAGGGAAGTGGAAGAAGCCTTCTGCCCTTTGCACTTCTCCAAACAGACAACAAAACAATGCTGAAGTCTAAAATCCTTCATAGCCTAAAGATAAAACTTCAAAGCTCGAACCACATCCAAGTTATGAAGTACACGTTCTTTTGAAGAAGGGTTAGGACACAAGGAAGGAACTACAATCTCCTGATTAATGTTGCGATCAGACACAACCTTAGGGAGAAATCCCAACCCAGTGCGAAGGACAGCCATATCAGCATGAAAAACCAAGTAAGGAGGCTCACATTGCAAGTCCGCCAATTCAGAGACTCTGCGTGCCGAAGCAATAGCCAGTAGAAAGAAAAACCTTCCAAGACAGTATCTTAATGTCAAGAGAATGCATAGGCTCAAACAGGATCTTCTGCAAAACCCTAAGAACCAGATTCAAACTCCAAGGAGGAGCAGAATACAGGCCTGATCCTGGATAGAGCCTGAACAAAATACTGAATATTAGGAAGCTCAGCGACCTTCTTGTGTAACACAGATAAAGCAGAAATCTGTCCCCTCATGGAACTAGCGGCAAGTCCCTTCTCCAAACCATCCTGGAGGAAGGAAAGTATCCTGGATACTCTGACCTTGTGCCAAGAATATATACGAGTCTCACACCAGAGTAAGTAGGTCCTCCACACCTTATGATAGATGTGACAGGTAATCAGCTTCCTGGCTTGAATGAGAGTATCAATCACACTCTCAGAAAACCTCTCTTGGCTAAGACTAGCAGGTAACTGCTGTACTAGCAGATAACTGCGACAGGGCAACTTCCACAGAGGAGACAATGACATCCCACCAGATCCGCAAACCACATCCTCCGTGGCCACAACGGAGCAATCAGAATAGTCGATGCTTGCTACTGCTTGATGCGGGCCACTACTCAAGGTAGAAGAGGTAACGGAGGAAATATGTAAACTAGGTTGAATCCTCAAGGCACTGCCAAGGCATCTTTCAGTTCTGCCTGGGGATCCCTGGACCGTGACCCGTATCTGGGTAGCTTGAAGTTGAGTCTAAACGCCATGAGATCTATCTCTGGAGTCCCCCATCTGTAGCAAATCTCTGCAAACACTTTGAGGTGAAGAGACCATTCCCCCTGGATGAAACGATTGTCTGCTGAGAAAATCTGCTTCAGTTGTCCACACCCGGGATGTGGATCGCTGACAGCAAGCAGTTGTGGATCTCCGCCCAATCCAGAATCCGAGATACTTCCCTCATGGCTAGGGAGCTTCTCGTTCCCCCCTGGTGGTTGATGTAAGCCACCAAGGTAATGTTGTCCGACTGGAATCTGATGAACAGGGACGAGCCCAGAAGGAGCCAAGCCCTCAGGCTCAGGGCATTGAAGATCGCTCAAAGTTCCAGGATGTTGATCGGAAGAAGCGACTCCTCCCGATTCCACTGCCCTGTGCCTTCCTGGCACCCCAAACAGCTCCCCATCCTGAGAGGCTCGCGTCCGTAGTCACAATCTCCAAGGATAGTCTCAGGAAGGATATCCCCTGGGACAGCTGATCTGGACGAAGTCACCAAGAGAGGAATTCCATCGACTGGTTGTCCAGAAAGATCTGCTGGGATAGATCCGAGTGATCACCGTTTCATTGCCTCAGCATGCACAACTGAAGAGGTCAGAGACGGAACCTGGCGAATGGAACGACATCTATACTGGATATCATGAGCCCAATCACCTCCATACACTAGGCCACAGGAGGTCTTGAGAAAGTTTGAAGGGGAAGACAGCTGGAGGGAATTTTGCAACGTCCGTCAGGAATATCTTCATAGATATGGAGTCTATTATCGTGCCCAGGAACTCCACTCTGGTACTGGGAACCAGAGAACTCTTGAGTTTCCTGAGTTTATCTTCCATCCATGAGATTGAAGAAGAAGTAGAAGAGCTCTCGAATGGTCCTCTGCCAGCTGACAGGACAGAGCCTGGACCAGGATGTTGTCCAGATAATGTGCTACTGCAATACCTCTGGATCTCGTCACCACGAGCAAAGATCCCAGAACATTCGTAAAGACTCTTGGGGCATTAGCCAGACCGAAGGGGGGAGCTACAAACTGGAAGTGCTGGTCCAGAAAAGCAAATCTTAGGAACTTGAAGTGATCCTTGTGTATAGACACATGAAGGTAAGCGTTCAAGTATATCGTAGTCATAAACTGACCCTCTTGAACTAAGAGCAGAATAGACCTCATCGTCTCCATCCTGCACGATGGGACCGACAAACTTGTTTAAGCACTTTAGGTCCAGAATCGGGCGAAATGTACCCTCCTTATTTGGGACCACGAAAAGGTTTGAATAGTACCCTAGACCTCTTTCTGCTAGAGGTACCGGTCAAATTACTCCTAGAGAGGAGAGATCCCTCACCCTCTCTAGAAAGGCATCTCGTTTCTCTGGTCTTAGCGATAGATTTGACAAGAGGAATCTGCCCCTGGGAGGGTGAGTTTTTAAACCTATCCTGTAACCCTGGGCAATAACCTCCAGAACCCAAGGATCCGTCTCTCATCCAAGCCTCCACGAAAAGAGATAGTCTGCCCCCTACGAAATCCAGAGACGGTTTGGGGGCTGCCCCTTCATGCCGTTTTTGTCTCAGCAGGCTTCTTGCTCTGCTTGATTTTATTCCAAGCACTGAGAAGGCTTCCAAGATCCCTTGGACTGCTCGGGCTTCGCAGCAGGCTGTTGTCGTTGGGACTTGTCCGAACAAAAGGGACGAAATTTAGGACCTTTATGTTTATTCTTCTTATCCTCCGGTAGAAAGGCACCCTTGCCCCCTGTGACCGTGGATATGATAGAGTCAAGGCCTAGACCGAAAATAACCTTTCCCTTAAATGAAAGGGAAAGTAATCTAGACTTGGACGTCATGTCAGCAGACCACGACTTCAACCACAGAGCCCTCCAGGCCAGGACAGAAAAGCCTGATGTCTTGGCATTCAAGCGAATAATCTGCATATTTGCACCACAGATAAACGAATTAGCTACCCTCAGGGCCTTAATTCTTTCCTGTTATCTCATCGAGGGGACTCTCCACCTCGATCATCTCTGACAGAGAGTCACACCAATAGGTAGCGGCTCCTGCCACCGCAGCGACCGCCACTGTAGGCAGAAAAACAAACCCCGTGTGCTGAAACATCTTTCTTAACAGGGTCTCTAATTTCTTATTCATGGGTTCCTTAAACGACGAACTATCCTCAAGTGGGATAGTGGTGCACTTAGAGAGTGTGGAGATAGCTCCTTCCACCTTAGGGACAGATCCCAACAATTCTAGCTGAGAACCAGGAACAATTTCTTAAATGAAAAAGAAGGGGGGAAAGATGAACCAAGTCTCTCCCATTCATTCTCGATAATATTCACAAGCTTTACGGGAACCGGGAAAGTCTGGGGCACCACCCTGTCCTCATAAACTTTATCAAGCTTAGAAATAGATTTCTCTGGTAACTTCGGTTCCGTAACCTCTAGAGTAGCCAACATAGGGCCCCTCCCGCAGGAGGATTAGTAGTGCACTGGGGAGCTGCGTGTGTAATCGGAGATGATTGAAGGAAACGCACCTCACGGGACGGAGACCCCTCAGAGGTGGACGGCTCAGTAGTACTAAACATCTTGTTCTTTTTAGATATCACCATTTTATCAAGGCATGTGGAACATAGTTGAGCAGGCGGATACACCGTAGTCTCCACACAATAAACACAGGCATTAGATTTCGGTACAGAGGGAGTACCCTCAAACGCATCAGTCATCCATAGCTTGCACCTTTAATATGGACTATAGAAAAATAAATGGCACCTTTATAACCCAATGGCTGGGGCACTCACAACCTCCTATGACCCAGGCCCACAGAGAAACCGCTTTCGTCTCCTGCAACCGACGGTCAGGAAAAGGAAGAGAATGAGGCCACATGGAGTGCCATGCAGGACCGCCCCTGCAGCTGAGAAAAAGCACGCCAAACTAAACAGGCTGCACAAAAATCAAAAAGGAAAAACCTGACAGTTCACACAATGCCAGAGCCACATCTCACACATGTTGCAGCAAAAAAACATAATTTATGCTTACCTGATAAATTCCTTTCTTCTGTAGTGTGATCAGTCCACGGGTCATCATTACTTCTGGGATATTACTCCTCCCCAACAGGAAGTGCAAGAGGATTCACCCAGCAGAGCTGCATATAGCTCCTCCCCTCTACGTCACTCCCAGTCATTCGACCAAGGACCAACGAGAAAGGAGAAGCCAAGGGTGAAGTGGTGACTGGAGAATAAATTAAAAAATATTTACCTGCCTTAAAAACAGGGCGGGCCGTGGACTGATCACACTACAGAAGAAAGGAATTTATCAGGTAAGCATAAATTATGTTTTCTTCTGTTAAGTGTGATCAGTCCACGGGTCATCATTACTTCTGGGATACCAATACCAAAGCAAAAGTACACGGATGACGGGAGGGATAGGCAGGCTCTTTATACAGAAGGAACCACTGCCTGTAGAACCTTTCTCCCAAAAATAGCCTCCGATGAAGCAAAAGTGTCAAATTTGTAAAATTTGGAAAAAGTATGAAGCGAAGACCAAGTTGCAGCCTTGCAAATCTGTTCAACAGAGGCCTCATTCTTGAAGGCCCAAGTGGAAGCCACAGCTCTAGTAGAATGAGCTGTAATTCTTTCAGGAGGCTGCTGTCCAGCAGTCTCATAAGCTAAACGAATTATGCCATGAAGCCAAAAAGAAAGAGAGGTAGCAGAAGCTTTTTGACCTCTCCTCTGACCAGAGTAAACGACAAACAGAGAAGACGTTTGTCGAAATTCCTTAGTTGCCTGTAAGTAAAATTTTAGAGCACGGACTACATCCAGGTTGTGCAGTAGACGTTCCTTCTTCGAAGAAGGATTTGGGCACAAAGAAGGAACAACAATCTCTTGATTGATATTCCTGTTAGTAACTACCTTAGGTAAGAACCCAGGTTTAGTACGCAGAACTACCTTATCCGAATGAAAAATCAAATAAGGAGAATCACAATGTAAGGCTGATAATTCAGAGACTCTTCGAGCCGAGGAAATAGCCATTAAAAATAGAACTTTCCAAGATAACAACTTTATATCAATGGAATGAAGGGGTTCAAACGGAACGCCCTGTAAAACATTAAGAACAAGGTTTAAACTCCATGGTGGAGCAACAGTTTTAAACACAGGCTTAATCCTGGCCAAAGCCTGACAAAAAGCCTGGACGTCAGGAACTTCTGACAGACGTTTGTGTAACAGAATGGACAGAGCTGAGATCTGTCCCTTTAATGAACTAGCAGATAAACCCTTTTCTAAACCTTCTTGTAGAAAAGACAATATCCTAGGAATCCTAACCTTACTCCAAGAGTAACCTTTGGATTCACACCAATATAGGTATTTACGCCATATCTTATGGTAAATCTTTCTGGTAACAGGTTTCCTAGCCTGTATTAAGGTATCAATAACTGACTCAGAAAACCCACGTCTTGATAAAATCAAGCGTTCAATTTCCAAGCAGTCAGCTTCAGAGAAGTTAGATTTTGATGTTTGAAAGGACCCTGAATCAGAAGGTCCTGTTTCAGAGGTAGAGACCAAGGTGGACAGGATGACATGTCCACCAGGTCTGCATACCAAGTCCTGCATGGCCATGCAGGTGCTATTAGAATCACTGATGCTCTCTCCTGTTTGATTCTGGCAATCAATCGAGGAAGCATCGGGAAGGGTGGAAACACGTAAGCCATCCTGAAGTCCCAAGGTGCTGTCAGGGCATCTATCAGGACTGCTCCTGGATCCCTGGATCTGGACCCGTAACGAGGAAGCTTGGCGTTCTGTCGAGACGCCATGAGATCTATCTCTGGTTTGCCCCAACGTCGAAGTATTTGGGCAAAGACCTCCGGATGAAGTTCCCACTCCCCCGGATGAAAAGTCTGACGACTTAAGAAATCCGCTTCCCAGTTCTCCACTCCCGGGATGTGGATTGCTGACAGGTGGCAAGAGTGAGACTCTGCCCAGCGAATTATCTTTGATACTTCCATCATAGCTAGGGAGCTTCTTGTCCCTCCCTGATGGTTGATGTAAGCTACGGTCGTGATGTTGTCCGACTGAAACCTGATGAACCCCCGAGTTGTCAACTGGGGCCAAGTCAGGAGTGCATTGAGAACTGCTCTCAATTCCAGAATGTTTATTGGCAGGAGACTCTCCTCCTGACTCCATTGTCCCTGAGCCTTCAGAGAATTCCAGACGGCACCCCAACCTAGAAGGCTGGCGTCTGTTGTTACAATTGTCCAGTCTGGTCTGCTGAATGGCATCCCCCTGGACAGATGTGGCCGAGAAAGCCACCATAGAAGAGAATTTCTGGTCTCTTGATCCAGATTCAGAGAAGGGGATAAGTCTGAGTAATCCCCATTCCACTGACTTAGCATGCACAGTTGCAGTGGTCTGAGGTGTAAGCGTGCAAAGGGTACTATGTCCATTGCCGCTACCATTAAGCCGATTACCTCCATGCATTGAGCCACTGACGGGTGTTGAATGGAATGAAGGGTGCGGCAAGCACTTTGAAGTCTTGTTAGCCTGTCCTTTGTCAGGTAAATCTTCATTTCTACAGAATCTATAAGAGTCCCCAGGAAGGGAACTCTTGTGAGTGGAACGAGTGAACTTTTCTTTTCGTTCACCTTCCATCCATGTGACCTTAGAAATGCCAGTACTAACTCTGTATGAAACTTGGCAGTTTGAAAGCTTGAAGCTTGTATCAGAATGTCGTCTAGGTATGGAGCTACCGAGATTCCCCGCGGTCTTAGTACCGCCAGAAGAGCACCCAGAACCTTTGTGAAGATTCTTGGAGCTGTAGCCAAACCGAATGGAAGAGCCACAAACTGGTAATGCCTGTCTAGGAAGGCAAACCTTAGGTACCGGTAATGATCTTTGTGAATCGGTATGTGAAGGTAAGCATCTTTTAAATCTACAGTGGTCATGTACTGACCTTCTTGGATCATAGGTAAAATTGTCCGAATAGTCTCCATCTTGAACGATGGAACTCTTAGGAATTTGTTTAGGATCTTTAAGTCCAGGATTGGTCTGAAAGTTCCCTCTTTTTTGGGAACCACAAACAGATTTGAGTAAAACCCCTGTCCCTGTTCCGACCGTGGAACTGGATGGATTACTCCCATTAACAAGAGCTCTTGTACGCAGCGTAGAAACGCCTCTTTCTTTGTCTGGATTGTAGACAACCTTGACAGATGAAATCTCTCTCTTGGAGGAGAGTATTTGAAGTCCAGAAGGTATCCCTGAGATATTATCTCTAGTGCCCAGGGATCCTGGACATCTCTTGCCCAAGCCTGGGCGAAGAGAGAAAGTCTGCCCCCCACTAGATCCGATCCCGGATCGGGGGCCCTCAATTCATGCTGTTTTAGGGGCAGCAGCCGGTTTCCTGGCCTGCTTGCCCTTGTTCCAGGACTGGTTAGGTTTCCAGCCTTGTCTGTAGCGAGCAACAGCTCCTTCCTGTTTTGGTGCAGAGGAAGTTGATGCTGCTCCTGCTTTGAAATTACGAAAGGAACGAAAATTAGACTGTCTAGCCTTAACTTTGGCTTTGTCCTGAGGCAGGGCATGGCCTTTACCTCCTGTAATGTCAGCGATAATCTCTTTCAACCCGGGCCCGAATAAGGTCTGCCCTTTGAAAGGTATATTAAGCAATTTAGACTTAGAAGTAACATCAGCTGACCAGGATTTTAGCCACAGCGCCCTGCGTGCCTGAATGGCGAATCCTGAATTCTTCGCCGTAAGTTTAGTTAAATGTACTACGGCCTCCGATGAATTAGCTAGTTTAAGGACTCTAAGCCTGTCCGTAATGTCGTCCAGAGTAGCTGAACTAATGTTCTCTTCCAGAGACTCAATCCAGAATGCCGCTGCAGCCGTGATCGGCGCAATGCATGCAAGGGGTTGCAATATAAAACCTTGTTGAACAAACATTTTCTTAAGGTAACCCTCTAATTTTTTATCCATTGGATCTGAAAAAGCACAGCTATCCTCCACCGGGATAGTGGTACGCTTAGCTAAAGTAGAAACTGCTCCCTCCACCTTAGGAACCGTTTGCCATAAGTCCCGTGTGGTGGCGTCTATTGGAAACATTTTTCTAAATATCGGAGGAGGTGAGAACGGCACACCGGGTCTATCCCACTCCTTAGTAACAATTTCAGTAAGTCTCTTAGGTATAGGAAAAACCTCAGTACTCGCCGGTACCGCAAAATATTTATCCAACCTACACATTTTCTCTGGTATTGCAACTGTGTTACAATCATTCAGAGCCGCTAACACCTCCCCTAGTAATACACAGAGGTTTTCCAGCTTAAATTTAAAATTTGAAATATCTGAATCCAGTCTGTTTGGATCAGAACCGTCACCCACAGAATGAAGTTCTCCGTCCTCATGTTCTGCCACCTGTGACGCAGTGTCTGACATGGCCCTAATATTATCAGCGCACTCTGTTCTCACCCCAGAGTGATCACGCTTACCTCTTAGTTCTGGTAATTTAGCCAAAACTTCAGTCATAACAGTAGCCATATCTTGTAATGTGATTTGTAATGGCCGCCCAGATGTACTCGGCGCTACAATATCACGCACCTCCCGAGCGGGAGATGCAGGTACTGACACGTGAGGCGAGTTAGTCGGCATAACTCTCCCCTCGTTGTTTGGTGAAATTTGTTCAATTTGTACAGATTGACTTTTATTTAAAGTAGCATCAATACAGTTAGTACATAAATTTCTATTGGGCTCCACTTTGGCATTGCAACAAATGACACAGGTATCTTCCTCTGAATCAGACATGTTTAACACACTAGCAAATAAACTTGCAACTTGGAATACAATTCAATTAGAATATTATTAAAAACGTACTGTGCCTTTAAGAAGCACAGAAGATCTATGACAGTTGAAAATTAATAAATTGAAACAGTTATAGCCTCAATCCTTGTAAACCACACAACTTTAGCAAAGGTTTAATCCCATTAGCAAAGATAACTAATTCTGAAAGCAGGAAAAAATTTACAGAATAAACGTTTTTTATCTCAGTTAACTATAATTCTCACAGCTCTGCTGAGAGAAATTACCTCCCTCAAAATAAGTTTTGAAGACCCCTGAGTTCTGTAGAGATGAACCGGATCATGCAGGAAGTACAATGAGCTGCTGACTGAAATATCTGATGCGTAGCAAAAGCGCCAAAAAAACGGCCCCTCCCCCTCACACACAGCAGTGAGAGAGAACAGAAACTGTCAGAAAAAAGATTAAGCAACTGCCAAGTGGAAAAATAGTGCCCAAACATTTATTCACTCAGTACCTCAGCAAATGAAAACGATTTTACATTCCAGCAAAAACGTTAAACATAATTTCTAGTTATTAAACAGCTTTATGTACTTCTTACAGTGTAATTCTAGTGAAGTACCATTCCCCAGAATACTGAAGTGTAAAGTATACATACATGACATTATATCGGTATGGCAGGATTTTCTCATCAATTCCATTGTCAGAAAATAAAAGCTGCTACATACCTCTATGCAGATTCATCTGCCCGCTGTCCCCTGATCTGAAGTTTACCTCACTCCTCAGATGGCCGATTACAGCAATATGATCTTAACTACTCCGGCTAAAATCATAGCAAAACTCTGGTAGATTCTTCTTCAAACTCTGCCAGAGAGGTAATAACACACTCCGGTGCTATTTTAAAATAACAAACTCTTGATTGAAGATATAAAACTAAGTATAATCACCATAGTCCTCTCACACATCCTATCTAGTCATTGGGTGCAAGAGAATGACTGGGAGTGACGTAGAGGGGAGGAGCTATATGCAGCTCTGCTGGGTGAATCCTCTTGCACTTCCTGTTGGGGAGGAGTAATATCCCAGAAGTAATGATGACCCGTGGACTGATCACACTTAACAGAAGAAAACACAATAAAGCAATCAAGTATAAATCCCCCCCTGTTCAATAATCACCTTCCGGAGCTATTAACCCTTGATTCTATACAGATAAAATGAGTCACACTGTGACCCTGTCTTCTTGCATTATCATTACATATAAAAAAAATTAAACGATTTCACCAGAATCTCCACCGTGGAACAGGAACACGGCCTCTCAAGTTTGACAGTGTTGTAGCATCACTCCTGACATCGACTTGAGAAATAGAAAGCAGGCAGTGAAACTAGTCAACACTGATTGCTTAAGGAGTTGTTAATACGAGTCTGGATGGTTTCACAGAAAGACTCTCCTTGCATCTCCAGACCCTAACATTCGTCAATGCTCTCACTGAGAGGCTGACAAGAAAACTTAAAACTCCAGTCCTATTCCGAAGAGTACTAGCCTCCATAAGAGACAACTCTGAATCTTCCGACACTTCTCTGCCATCCTTCTGTGACAAAAGGCAAAGAATGACTGGGGGATGAGGGGAGTGGGGGAGGTATTTAAGCCTTTGGCTGGGGTGTCTTTGCCTCCTCCTGGTGGCCAGGTTCTGTATTTCCCACAAGTAATGAATGAAGACGTGGACTCTCCTCATATTACGATGGAAATTACATGCCCCATCTGAATCATTAAAGTTTATATTTGACTAGACTGTCCCTTTAAATGAAAAAAGTTACTGTAGACCTCCCAGCTTCTAATATCTCAATGTCAAAAGAAAGAGCAGTCATCCTCTAAGAAAACACTAACAGCCCTTAAATCACAAAGAAGATTTTTAAAGAGTTTAGCTAAAGTGTTTAGTTTATACTGAAATTCCACTTCCAACCTTGAAAATTCTTTTAGTATTTTTGAATGGTTAGGAGGTACAGTCTAAGGTGCTTTTGTATTTGGAGCTCTAAGAAATGTACAAACGTATTACATAGCAATATTTACACTCACTGAATATATTTTGCCTGAAAAAAAATATTAAGTAAAAGCCATTTCAGTAGAAATTGAAACTAACACTGCAGCCTGTATTTGTATTTCTTACTAATCTCTACTGATTGATAAGGACAACATCATCTGCTATAAATTCCTTTCCTTCCTGGCAGGGAGAGTCCACAACTTCATTCCTTACTGTTGGGAAATACAACACCTGACCACTAGGAGGAGGCAAAGACACCCCAGCAAAAGGCTTAAATATCCCTCCCACTTCTCCTATCCCCCAGTCATTCTGCCGAGGGAACAAGGAAAAGTAGGAGAAACATCAGGGTATAAAAGGTGCCAGAAGAAATATAAAAAGGGAGCTGCCCATCAAAAAAATAAATTACAGGGCGGGGTCGTGGACTCTCCCTGCTTGGAAGGAAAGGAATTTATCTGGTAAGCATAAATTATGTTTTCCTTCCATAAGGCAGGGAGAGTCCACAACTTCATTCTTTACTGTTGGGAAAACTATACCCAAGCTCCAGAGGACACTAAATGAATAACGGGAGGGAACAAAAAAAAACAAAAAGCGGACCCTATTCTGAGGGGACCACAACCTGCAAAACTTTTCTCCCGAAAAATACTAAGAAAAAAATATTTAGGAAAAAACATTGGCAAAGTTAAATTTAATAGAACTTAAAAAGATGGTTCCTGTATGGATTCGAACTCACAACCTTTTACGCCTGAAGTCAGACCACCTAACCATTAGGCTATAATGACTGTTTGCCTAAAAAGACTTTGACATTACTTATTTGTGAAATTAAAAGACAAATACTAATCTCATAATTTGTATTTTGTATTTTGTATTCTCAGTATGCGCAGTAGCGTTAGTATTGATATTTACATTAAACATAAACATCCTCTGACTTTGCCATTAGAGCCTAATAAATTGTAAACTGAAAAATTATTGACTTGCCTAATAGATTAGAATAATATCTTATATCCTTTTTCATGGGGATTTTTTTAAATCACGGTTATTAAATAGTTTTGGCTTTGATGGTCCTAGCTCATTCTTATTATAGACTATTGTTCTAATTGTTATTTACATAGCAATACATGCTCAATGAAAATGACATTCAACCACGGATCTAACCTTCTAAAGATCTAGTGAGCTTGAGAACTGAAGTATTAGCCAATAGCTGAATGGCTAAGATTGAGGCTTCATAAACGAGAGGTCTGGGGATCGATTCCACCCAGCCATTAAGAAATTATTATTTTAGAGATAGTCTTATTATATTTAAGCAGTTTAAAATAAGATAGAAGTTATGAGTAGAATCCACTAGATGTGAACATCCACCTTAGCCCAATGGTGTTTAGGTTAAACTCCGACCGTAAGGGTCCTGAGTTCGAATCCAAGCTAAGAGGAAAACTTTTTTCCACACAATTATTTTCAACAAGTTGATTTCAACTGAGTTTTCTTCAATTCAGACTTATTAAACTAAAAGGAATTTGTTGAAATACAAATTATGAGAATACAAAATACAAATTATGAGATTACTTATTTGTGAAATTAAAAGACAAATACTAATGTCAAAGTCTTTTTAGGCAAACAGTCATTATAGCCTAATGGTTAGGTGGTCTGACTTCAGGCTTAAAGGGTTGTGAGTTCGAATCCATACAGGAACCATCTTTTTAAGTTCTATTAAATTTAACTTTGCCAATGTTTTTTCCTAAATATTTTTTTCTTAGTATTTATAATTAAATTTAAGTGTCTATATAGATATGAAGTTGTGGCTTCCCGTGGTAATAAATTAGGTAATAGATTGATGGGGTTAATAAATGTGTAAACAGGAGTAAAGTGTGTAACGATAACATGACTATTTGTATAATGTTCTAGTGACCGGGTTTTTCACCAACTGAATAACCAAAATAAACCTGTAGTGGAAACGGGCTATATATATTGAATAGGACATGAGGCACAATTAAGGAGTACAAAGCCAATGGAAGCACTAATTGTTTTACCTAAGCACAGATAGGGTTAATGGAGGAACCCTTTAAAAAAAGGGATCACAGCTGGAGGAAGGTATCTTGACAAAGGCTCCCTGGCGAGCTGAAACGCGTAGATCATACCGGCATCCGGCTTACTTTGGAAAGGATACAGACCCGACAAGCTCCCAGGACCGCATAGCCAGAACCCAGTTAAACTGACCCAGGTACTGAGCGAAAGCGGTAGGAGCATTTTCTCAAGGAAGTGTGCACACTTTGAAGCAATACTTGTTTTCCCAATTCATGTGAAGACAGTATCGAGTGGAAAAAGGAACCTTACAGGTGAGAAGAGTAAAGAGGCCCGCCCCTAAACATCGGAGCTCCGGGTGAGTGCCTATTACTGACTGTGTTATTTGAAAGACCCTCAAAATTGGGGGTGAAGACTCTTAGTTTCCAACTTGAACTGTATCATAAGGACCAATTTGTTAAGCTCAAGTTCTCCTTTATCAAAAGACTATTCATCGATATTAGCACACAGTGCCTACCTGAATCTAATAACTAGCAAATATAGCCGTCCATACAGGTTTATGTAATCCGGGCTCGTAACAGCTCATTGTGTCTATTAACTTAATGTTTAGCTTTCTAACAGTTGTAGCACTATAGGTCACTAAATTGTTATTTTAATGTTATTTTAAATTGTCATTCAATGTTTGATGCTTCTCAATTTTTAGATACTAGTACCAGCAGGTTTCGTGAACATATTGCAATGTTTTAAATACTATTCTAATAGAAATGTATTAGCGGTTTCACTATTTATTGCATTAATAAATTGAATCTATTTATTTTAAATTAGTGGATTGCCTTCTTACCACGCAAGTGTGTATCACACTTTGAGTTACATCTTTATATTTATATAGTCATAGACATTTTTATTGTTCCTTACCCTTTTATTTCTGAAGCACATTTAGATATTTTTATAAATAAAATATAACCTTTATTAGTAAATCATTTATAAAAATATATCATGATGGATGGAGTGAGCTATCTGACCATAACACACATCAAAAACATAAAGAACAAACTTCTCATCGAGAAACTAACTTTATAATAAAAGTATAGGAATCAGGTTAGAAACAGACCACAAAGGAGTATAAGGGGGTATATACTATCACCCACTCCGCATAACCATCGAGCGTGAGAGTCGTATAACACAAAACCTCCCTGTAAATCAAATGCCTAGCAAAGCCCCAAAGGCCTTTGACAAAGCAGTGGCAAAACGCATGCCAGGCATTCACACTGCCTCTCTATACCCAGCTAGTGTTAATTTGTTGGCCTTAATTGGCATATAGGGGTTTAGCTAGGCATTTGATTTACAGGGAGGTTTTGGGTTATATGGCTCTCACGCTCAATGGTTATACAGAGTGGGTGATAGTATATACCCCCTTATACTCCTTTTTGGTCCGTTTCTAACCTGATAATTATACTTTTACTTGTAGATACAGGTCTTATCCCCAGCCTGCTCCAATAGCTACCGCAAGCTCCCCATTATAGATAAATCTAGCTGGACATATGAGAGGTTAGTTTCTCAATGAGAAGTTTATGTTCTTTATATGTTTTTAATGTGTGTTATGGTCAGATGGCTCACTCCATCCACCGTGATATATTTTTATAAACGATTTACCAATAAAGGTTATATTTTATTTATACACAGCCCTCATACACAGTAATTTGCTAATAATCTAAACTCAGCAATAAGTGTGCTAATAATGCTTCTCTCTCTCTTTGCTTGTCTCTAGTCCATGATTTGGCATTAGGCACTGCCTCCATAAGGTTACATAGGCTTACCTTAGGCGGATACCTGTCCTGATTTTAGATTTACCAAACCCACCTTGCCCTGAGTACACTCAGGGACCTACTTACTGAATGAATTAGTAGCCTGAAGATAGAACTTCAAGGCACGAACCACATCCAGATTCTGAAGCAAGCGTTCCTTCGCTAAAGAAGGATTAGGACACAAGGAAGGAACAACAATTTCTTGATTAATGTTACGGTCCGACACCATCTTAGGGAAGAACCCTAATTTAGTATGTAAAACCACCTTATTAGCATGGAAAACAAGATAAGGGGAGTCACACTGTAAAGCAGAAATCTCAGAAACTCTGCGCACCAAGGCAAAAGCCAGCAAAAAAAAAAAAAAAAAGAACTTCCAATATAACAATTTAATGTCAACAGTATGCATAGGCTCAAACGGAGCCTGCTACAAAATACTAAGAACAAGATTTAGGCTCCAAGATCGGAGCCCCAGATCTAAACACAGGTCTGATCCTAGTCAGAGCCTTAACAAAGGACTGCACATCCAGAAGTTCAGTCAATCTCTTGTGCAGTAACACTGACAGGGCCGATATCTGTCCCTTCAGGGAACTAGCAGATAGACCCTTCTCCAGTCCATCCTGGAGAAAAGATAAAATTCTAGCAACCTTAACCATATGCCAGGAAAACCCATGCTCTTCACACCAGTACAAGTAAGTCCTCCACACTTTATGATAGATACGACTAGTAACTGGCTTGAACCAGAGTGTCGATGACGCTCTCAGAGAACCCTCTCTTGGCTAAGACTAAGCGTTCAATCCGAACGCAGTCAGCCTCAGAAAACCTAGATTTTTATGAACGAAGGGACCCTGTATCAGCAGATCTCTGGGAAAAGGTAACCTCCACTGAGGAGATGAGGACATCCCCACCAGATCCGCAAACCATGTCCTTCACAGCCACAACGGAGCAATCAGAATCACTGATGCTAGCAAGTGCTTGATACGAGACGCCACATGAGGGAGAAGCGGTAATCAAGGAAAAAGATATACGAGTCTCAACCTCCATGGTACTGATATGGCATCTATTAATTCCGCCTGAGGTTTCCTCGACCCGTACCTGGGTAGCTTGGTATTAAGGTGGGATGCCATGAGATATATCTCCGGCATCCCCCACTCGCTGCATATCTCTGCAAACATCTCGGGGTGGAGAGGCCATTACCCTGGGTGAAAGGATTGCCTGCTTAGGAAGTCCACTTCCCAGATGTCTACACCCGGAATGTGGATCGCTGACAGAGTAGATCTGTGAGTCTTCACCCACTCTAGTATCTGAGATACTTCTTTCATCGCCAAGGAACTTCTCGTTCCCCCATGATGGTTGATGTAAGCAAACAAGGTTATATTGTCTGATTTGAATCGGATAAACTGAGATGAACCCAGAAGAGGCCAAGCCTTCAAGGCACTGAAGATTGCCCGGAGTTCCAAAATATTGATTGGAGGGAAGGGCAGACCTTGTGCCTTTTTGGCACCCTAAACATCTCCCCAGCCGGAAAGGCTTGCGTCCGTAGTCACAATCTCCCAAGGTAGTCTCAAGAAGCACGTGCCTTGGGACAGATGATCTGGACAGAGCCACCAAGAGGTTGTCCAGCATGATCTGTTGAGACAGATCTGAATGGTCGCCATTCCATTGTTTCAGCATGCATAGTTGTAAGGGTCTGATATGGAATCTGGCCAAAGGAATGATGTCCATACAGGAGACCATGAGTCCGATCACCTCCATACACTGAGCCACTGAGGGTCTCAAGGAGGCCTGGAGGGCAAGACATGCAGAAGTTAGCTGGCAACATCTTTGATCTGTGAGGAATATTGTCATGGATATGGAGTCTATCAATGTTCCCAGGAAATTCAACTTTGTACTTGGAGTAAGAGAACTCTTTTCCAAGTTTAATTTTCCATCCATGTGATCGAAGAAGATTGAGAAGGGACTCAATGTTCTTCCACTAGACAAAAAGATGGTGCCTAAACCAAGACCTTGTTTTCTGGCAACGGCTAGAAGAGCCCCCAGAACCTTCGAAAATATCTTTGGAGCAGTAGCTAGGCCAAATAGAAGAGCTATGAACTATGAAAGTGCTGGTCCAGAAAGGCAAACCTCAGGAACTGAAAATGTTCCCTGTGTATAAGGACGTTAAGGTATGCATCCTTCAGGTCTATTGTGGTCATAAACTGTGCTTCCTGAACCAGAGGAAGGATTGACTGTATTGACTCCATTTTGAAAGAGGGAACACTCAAAAACTTGTTTAGGCATTTTAGGTCCAGAATTGGACGAAAAGCTCCCTCCTCCTTTGGAACCACGAAAAGGTTTGAATAAAACCCCAAACCTCTTTCTGCTGTAGGTACCAGGATAACTACTCCTAGAGAGGAGAGATCCCATACACAACCTAAGAAGGCAACCCTCTTTTCTGGTCTTGTAGGCAGACTGGAGAGTAGGAATCTGCCCCTGGGCAGATGAGACTTGAATCATGTCCTGTATCCTTGAGATACAACCTCCAGGAGAATCCTATACATCCTGGAACCAAGCTCCTGAAAAAAAGTCAGCCTGCCCCCTACTCTATCCAATCCTGGATAGGGTCCGCCCCTTCATGCCGATTTGTTCTCAGCGGGCTTCTTAGTCTGTTTGGACTTATTCCAGGACTGAATCGGCTTTCAAGTACTCTTGGGCTACTCGGACTTGGATGAGGATTGCTGTCGTTGTGATTTGTCAGAACGAAAGGAACAGAAATTAGACAATTGCGGTCCCTTAGGCCTATCTTTCTTATCCTGCAGTAGGAAGGCAACTTTCCCTCTGGTAACCGTAGAAATAACAGAATAAAATCTTCCCCTTGAAAGGAAGAGAAAGGATTCTGGATTTAGAAGTCATATCTTTAACCAGAGAGCCCGGCGGGCTAGGACTGCAAAGCCAGAAGCCTTTGCATTTATGCGAATAATCTGCATATTCGCGTCACAGATGAAGGAGTTAGCAATTCTCAGAACCTTAATTCTCTCCTGAATATCCTCAAAGGGAGTCTCCACCTCAATGAGCTCCGACAGTGTCTCGCACCAGTAGGTAGCTGCTCCAGCAACCATGGCTACAGCTGCCGCCGGTTGGAATAAAAACACTGTATGTTGAAAACATATTCCTCAGAAAGGTTTCCATTTTCTTATCCATAGGCTCTAAAAGAAGTACTATCTTCCAGAGAGATAGTAGTACGCTTAGCCAGAGTAGAAATAGCGGCATCCATCTTAGGGATGGAGCCCCACAAATCTAATTGAAAGTAAGGGACCGGGAATCATTTTTAAAAAATAGACTAGGGGGAAAAAGAAGTTCCTATTCTTTCCCATTCGTTACTAATAATGTTCACCATCTTAACTGGCACAGATAAAGTCAGAGGGACCTTCCTGTCTTCATAAACCCTGTCTTAGTTAGGGATCTTCGGTACAGTTCCTCAGGGAGTGTAGCCTCTGGAACTAAAAAGTGACTTTACATTGCGGTCTATGGGGACTGTGTTTAAACTGTGAATATATATGTATACGCTTATATACATATATATATTTATGTTATTATTATCCGTTATTTGTAGAGCGCCAACAGATTCCGCTAATATGTGTATATTCATATATATATATTAAATATGCTGCCCAGCGCTGCGTGACTTACCCCCTACATTGAGCTCCCATTGGGGCCTATGGAAGTGCGCTCTCGTGAGAGCAAAGCTTCCATGCAATGTGAACGCAAAGTCGTGTTTGCATTGGGCTTTACTTGTGATACCAGTGCACATTTGCTTGTATTCCTGAATATCGTGCTAGCGAAATCACAATTTTGCGTTCCACTCGTAATCTAGCCCATAACAAGCTGCAGACGTAAAGTGTGAATAGCTTGTGACTCGCTGTTTATGTTGGAGACGCTCCATTACCAAACCATGTGGCTATGAGGTGCAAGTGCCCACTATTCTACAGGCTTTAAGGCTTTTGATTGGCTGAATCACCTAGGGGGTCACAAAAAGAAAGATACTCTAAGGCATGGGCAGTTTGTGCAGAGGGGGTGTAAGGGGGAAAGGGGGTTACATCTGTTTGATAAACACACACTTTAGGTTTTGTACTGACATTTTAAAAATGTGAGACTTTAGTGCGCCTTTAAATTTGTCAGCAGATAGACGATAGGAGTAATTTTTTATTACGTTTATATATTAAATCAATATTTTGCTTTGTGGGGGTTATAAACACATAGCTTTGCAGCATTACTAGTGATAAAATGAAATGCTCTTAATATAATAATACAAAATAAAGTCAATGTAAAACTGACAGTACATAGAGCAAAATCAGATGGTTCAACTGAAATAAAGTATTTGTTCTTTATTGGATTAGTTACAATTCAGGTGTGCTGTCAGTCCAGTTTATGGTCAGAACAGGAGTTTGTTAATAAATGAGTTTCCCTGAATTATTGTGAAATTTGCTATAGATAGATCAAATTTTGCCTGGATGTTAA
Source organism: Bombina bombina (assembly GCF_027579735.1). Taxonomy (NCBI): domain Eukaryota; kingdom Metazoa; phylum Chordata; class Amphibia; order Anura; family Bombinatoridae; genus Bombina; species Bombina bombina. Next base: position 807,096,032 of record NC_069503.1, read on the forward strand.
GAAAAGAAAAACATAATTTATGTAAGAACTTACCTGATAAATTCATTTCTTTCATATTAGCAAGAGTCCATGAGCTAGTGACGTATGGGATATACATTCCTACCAGGAGGGGCAAAGTTTCCCAAACCTCAAAATGCCTATAAATACACCCCTCACCACACCCACAAATCAGTTTAACGAATAGCCAAGAAGTGGGGTGATAAGAAAAAAGTGCGAAGCATAAATATAAGGAATTGGAATAATTGTGCTTTATACAAAAAAAAATCATAACCACCACAAAAAGGGTGGGCCTCATGGACTCTTGCTAATATGAAAGAAATGAATTTATCAGGTAAGTTCTTACATAAATTATGTTTTCTTTCATGTAATTAGCAAGAGTCCATGAGCTAATGACGTATGGGATAATGACTACCCAAGATGTGGATTTTCCACACAAGAGTCACTAGAGAGGGAGGGATAAAATAAAGACAGACAATTCCGCTGAAAAAAATCCACACCCAAAAATAAAGTTTAAATCTTATAAAGAAAAAAACTGAAAATATAAGCAGAAGATTCAAACTGAAACAGCTGCCTGAAGTACTTTTCTACCAAAGACAGCTTCAGAAGAAGAAAACACATCAAAATGGTAGAATTTAGTAAAAGTATACAAAGAAGACCAAGTTGCTGCTTTGCAAATCTGATCAACCGAAGCTTCATTCCTAAACGCCCAGGAAGTAGAAACTGACCTAGTAGAATGAGCTGTAATCCTTTGAGGCGGAGTTTTACCCGACTCAACATAAGCATGATGAATTAAAGATTGAACCAAGATGCCAAAGAAATGGCAGAGGCCTTCTGACCTTTCCTAGACCTAGAACCGGAAAAGATAACAAATAGACTAGAAGTCTTTCGGAAATTCTTAGAGCTTTGAAATATTATGTTGAAGCTACTAACTATATCCAAAGAATGCAATGATTTCTCCTTAGAATTCTTAGGATTAGGACATAATGAAGGAACCACAATTTCTCTACTAATGTTGTTGGAATTCACAACCTTAGGTAAAAATTTAAAAGAAGTTCGCAACACCGCCTTATCCTGGTGAAAAATCAGAAAAGGAGACTCACAAGAAAGAACAGATAATTCAGAAACTCTTCTGGCAGAAGAGATAGCCAAAAGGAACAAAACTTTCCAAGAAAGTAATTTAATGTCCAATGAATGCATAGGTTTAAACGGAGGAGCTTGAAGAGCCCTCAGAACCAAATTCAAACTCCAAGGAGAAGAATTGACTTAATGACAGGTTTTATACGAACCAAAGCTTGTACAAAACAATGAATATCAGGAAGATTAGCAATTTTTCTGTGAAAAAGAACAGAGAGCAGAGATTTGTCCTTTGAAGGAACTTGCAGACAAACCTTTATCCAAACCATCCTGAAGAAACTGTAATATTCTCGGAATTCTAAAAGAATGCCAGGAAAAATGATGAGAAAGACACCAAGAAATATAAGTCTTCCAGACTCTATAATATATCTCCCTAGATACAGATTTACGAGCCTGTAACATAGTATTAATCACAGAGTAAGAGAAACCTCTTTGACTAAGAATCAAGCGTTCAATCTCCATACCTTTAAATTTAAGGATTTGAGATCCTGATGGAAAAAAGGACCTTGCGACAGAAGGTCTGGCCTTAACGGAAGAGTCCACGGTTGGCAAGAGGCCATCCGGACAAGATCCACATACCAAAACCTGTGAGGCCATGCTGGAGCTACCAGCAGAACAAACGAGCATTCCTTCAGAATCTTGGAGATTACTCTTGGAAGAAGAACTAGAGGCGGAAAGATATAGGCAGGATGATACTTCCAAGGAAGTGACAATGCATCCACTGCTACCGCTTGAGGATCCCTGGATCTGGACAGATACCTGGGAAGTTTCTTGTTTAGATGAGAGGCCATCGAATCTATTTCTGGAAGTTCCCACATTTGAACAATCTGAAGAAATACCTCTGGGTGAAGAGACCATTCGCCCGGATGTAACGTTTGGCGACTGAGATAATCCGCTTCCCAATTGTCTATACCTGGGATATGAACCGCAGAAACTAGACAGGAGCTGGATTCCGCCCATACCAGAATTCGAGATACTTCTTTCATAGCCAGAGGACTGTGAGTCCCTCCTTGATGATTGATGTATGCCACAGTTGTGACATTGTCTGTCTGAAAACAAATGAACGATTCTCTCTTTAGAAGAGGCCAAGACTGAAGAGCTCTGAAAATTGCACGGAGTTCCAAAATATTGATCGGTAATCTCACCTCCTGAGATTCCCAAACCCCTTGTGCTGTCAGAGACCCCCACACAGCTCCCCAACCTGTAAGACTTGCATCTGTTGAAATTACAGTCCAGGTCGGAAGAACAAAAGAAGCCCCCTGAACTAAACGATGGTGATCTGTCCACCACGTCAGAGAGTGTCGTACAATCGGTTTTAAAGATATTAATTGAGATATCTTTGTGTAATCCCTGCACCACTGGTTCAGCATACAGAGCTGAAGAGGCCGCATGTGAAAACGAGCAAAGGGGATCGCATCCGATGCAGCAGTCATAAGACCTAGAATTTCCATGCATAAGGCTACCGATGGGAATGATTGTGACTGAAGGTTTCGAAAAGCTGATATCAATTTTAGACGTCTCTTGTCTGTCAAAGATAGAGTCATGGACACTGAATCTATCTGAAAACCTAAAAAGGTTACATGTGTCTGAGGAATCAATGAACTTTTTGGTAAATTGATCCTCCAACCATGATGTTGAAGAAACAACACAAGTCGATTCGTATGAGATTCTGCTAAATGTGAAGACTGAGCAAGTACCAAGATATCATCCAAATAAGGAAACACCACAATACCCTGTTCTCTGATTACAGACAGAAGGGCACCGAGAACCTTTGTAAAAATTCTTGGAGCTGTAGCTAGGCCAAACGGCAGAGCCACAAACTGGTAATGCTTGTCTAGGAAAGAGAATCTCAGAAACTGATAGTGATCTGGATGAATCTGAATATGCAGATATGCATCCTGTAAATCTATTGTAGATATATAATGCCCTTGCTGAACAAAAGGCAGGATAGTCCTTACAGTTACCATTTTGAATGTTGGTATCCTTACATAACGATTCAATATTTTTAGATCCAGAACTGGTCTGAAGGAATTCTCCTTCTTTGGTACAATGAAGAGATTTGAATAAAACCCCAGTCCCTGTTCCAGAACTGGAACTGGCATAATTACTCCAGCCAACTCTAGATCTGAAACACATTTCAGAAATGCTTGAGCCTTCGCTGGGTTTACTGGGACACGGGAAAGAAAAAATCTCTTTGCAGGAGGCCTTATCTTGAAGCCAATTCTGTACCCTTCTGAAACAATGTTCTGAATCCAAAGATTGTGAACGGAATTGTTCCAAATTTCTTTGAAAAAACGTAATCTGCCCCCTACCAGCTGAGCTGGAATGAGGGCCGCACCTTCATGTGGACTTAGGAGCTGGCTTTGATCTTCTAAAAGGCTTGGATTTATTCCAGACTGGAGATGGTTTCCAAACTGATACCGCTCCTGAGGATGAAGGATCAGGTTTTTGTTCCTTGTTGTGACGAAAGGAACGAAAACGATTATTAGACCTAAATTTACCTTTAGATATTATTACCCTGGAAAGAAAGGGAAAGCAGAGTAGACTTAGAAGACATATCAGCATTCCAAGTTTTAAGCCATAAAGCTCTTCTAGCTAAAATAGCTAGAGACATATACCTGACATCAACTCTAATTATATCAAAGATGGCATCACAAATAAAGTTATTAGCATGTTGAAGAATAATAATAATGCTATGAGAATTATGATCTGTTTCTTGTTGTGCTAAAGCTTCTAACCAAAAAGTTGAAGCTGCAGCAACATCCGCTAAAGATATAGCAGGTCTAAGAAGATTACCTGAACACAAGTAAGCTTTTCTTAGAAAGGATTCAATTTTCCTATCTAAAGGATCCTTAAAGGAAGTACCATCTGCCGTAGGAATAGTAGTACGCTTAGCAAGAGTAGAGACAGCCCCATCAAAACTCTAATCTGTCAGATGGCAGAGGATATAATTGCTTAAAATGTTTAGAAGGAGTAAATGAATTACCCAAATTATTCCAATCCCTGGAAATTACTTCAGAAATAGCACCAGGGACAGAAAAAACTTCTGGAATAACTACAGGTGATTTAAAAACCTTATCTAAACGTTTAGATTTAGTATCAAGAGGACCAGAATCCTCAATTTCTAATGCAATTAGGACTTCTTTAAGTAAAGAACGAATAAATTGCATTTTAAATAAATATGAAGATTTATCAGCATCAACCTCTGAGACAGAATCCTCTGAACCAGAAGAACCATTATCAGAATCAGAATGATGTTCATTTAAAAATTCATCTGAAAAATGAGAAGTTTTAAAAGACTTTTTACGTTTACTAGAAGGAGGAATAACAGACATAGCCTTCTTAATGGATTTAGAAACAAAATCTCTTATGTTATCAGGAACACTCTGAGTATTAGATGTTGACGGAACAGCAACAGGTAATGAAACAGTACTAAAGGAAATATTATCTGCATTAACAAGTTTGTCATGACAAACAGTACAAACAACAGCTGGAGGAACAGATACCATAAGTTTACAGCAGATACACTTAGCTTTGGTAGCTCCAGCACCAGGCAGCGATTTTCCAGAAGTATCTTCTGACTCAGTTTCAACGTGGGACATCTTGCAATATGTAATAGAAAAAACAACATATAAAGCAAAATTGATCAAATTCCTTAAATGACAGTTTCAGGAATGGGAAAAAATGCCAGTGAACAAGCTTCTAGCAACCAGAAGCAATAAATAATGAGACTTAAATAATGTGGAGACAATAGTGACGCCCATATTTTTTTAGCGCCAAAAATGACGCCCACATTATTTGGCGCCTAAATGCTTTTGGCGCCAAAAATGACCCCACATCCGGAACGCCGACACTTTTGGCGCAAAACAACGTAAAAAATGACGCAACTTCCGGCGACACGTATGACGCCGGAAACAGAAAAAAAAATTTGCGCCAAAAAAGTCTGCGCCAAGAATGACGCAATAAAATGAAGCATTTTCAGCCCCCGCGAGCCTAACAGCCCACAGGGAAAAAGTCAAATTTTAAGGTAAGAAAAAAATTATTTATTCATATGCATTATCCCAAATATGAAACTGACTGTCTGAAATAAGGAATGTTGAACATCCTGAGTCAAGGCAAATAAATGTTTGAATACATATATTTAGAACTTTATAAAAAAGTGCCCAACCATAGCTTAGAGTGTCACAGAAAATAAGACTTACTTACCCCAGGACACTCATCTACATGTTGTAGAAAGCCAAACCAGTACTGAAACGAAAATCAGCAGAGGTAATGGTATATAAATAAGAGTATATCGTCGATAAGAGATGGTAAGAGATGAACATGCTCAGCCCTGGGTGCCACTGGCACTCACAGGAAGCTGTGCTGTCCCCAGAGCCACAAGCAGTTAACCCCAGACAGGTCTGGGTGCAAGAACCATAGGGAAAATTACAAAACAAATTAATACAACACACAGAGAAAACCAGTGGCACCCAGGGCTGAGCATATTGCAGGGTCATAGGATGTGTACCCGGTCCGGTATGAGAGTGCAGTTCCCTTCCGTGTTTTGTATATGTCTAGGGTGATTACATATTCCTGTGCACCCTTTTTTTGTTTTCAGTTTGTTTGGATTTGAAAGCTTGCATTGTGTGGCTGTTTTAGGGTCTCAGGTATTGGAGAGGACCTTGACGTGGTACCTGAGCTTGTCCCATTTGGCCAGATGCGGTGACTAACCTTTCCAGTTTTTCTTTTAAATCTTAGCTGAGAGCTTGCAAGTGAGTGCTGGGTTTTCTCTGTGTGTTGTATTAATTTGTTTTGTAATTTTCCCTATGGTTCTTGCACCCAGACCTGTCTGGGGTTAACTGCTTGTGGCTCTGGGGACAGCACAGCTTCCTGTGAGTGCCAGTGGCACCCAGGGCTGAGCATGTTGCAGGGTCATAGGATGTGTACCCGGTCCGGTATGAGAGTGCAGTTCCCTTCCGTGTTTTGTATATGTCTAGGGTGATTACATATTCCTGTGCACCCTTTTTTTGTTTTCAGTTTGTGTGGATTTGAAAGCTTGCATTGTGTGGCTGTTTTAGGGTCTCAGGTATTGGAGAGGACCTTGACGTGGTACCTGAGCTTGTCCCATTTGGCCAGATGCGGTGACTAACCTTTCCAGTTTTGCTTTTAAATCTTAGCTGAGAGCTTGCAAGTGAGTGCTGGGTTTTCTCTGTGTGTTGTATTAATTTGTTTTGTAATTTTCCCTATGGTTCTTGCACCCAGACCTGTCTGGGGTTAACTGCTTGTGGCTCTGGGGACAGCACAGCTTCCTGTGAGTGCCAGTGGCACCCAGGGCTGAGCATGTTGCAGGGTCATAGGATGTGTACCCGGTCCGGTATGAGAGTGCAGTTCTCTTCCGTGTTTTGTATATGTCTAGGGTGGTTACATATTCCTGTGCACCCTTTTCTTTCATGTAATTAGCAAGAGTCCATGAGCTAGTGACGTATGGGATATACATTCCTACCAGGAGGGGCAAAGTTTCCCAAACCTCAAAATGCCTATAAATACACCCCTCACCACACCCACAATTCAGTTTTACAAACTTTGCCTCCGATGGAGGTGGTGAAGTAAGTTTGTGCTAGATTCTACGTTGATATGCGCTCCGCAGCAAGTTGGAGCCCGGTTTTCCTCTCAGCGTGCAGTGAATGTCAGAGGGATGTGAGGAGAGTATTGCCTATTTGAATACAGTGATCTCCTTCTACGGGGTCTATTTCATAGGTTCTCTGTTATCGGTCGTAGAGATTCATCTCTTACCTCCCTTTTCAGATCAACGATATACTCTTATATATACCATTACCTCTGCTGATTCTCGTTTCAGTACTGGTTTGGCTTTCTACAAACATGTAGATGAGTGTCCTGGGGTAAGTAAATCTTATTTTCTGTGACACTCTAAGCTATGGTTGGGCACTTTATTTATAAAGTTCTAAATATATGTATTCAAACATTTATTTGCCTTGACTCAGAATGTTCAACTTTCCTTATTTTCAGACAGTCAGTTTCATATTTGGGATAATGCATTTGATTTAATCATTTTTTCTTACCTTCAAAAATTTGACTTTTCCCTGTGGGCTGTTAGGCTCGCGGGGGCTGAAAATGCTTCATTTTATTGCGTCATTCTTGGCGCGGACTTTTTTGGCGCAAAAAATTCGTTTCCGTTTCCGGCGTCATACGTGTCGCCGGAAGTTGCGTCATTTTTTGACGTTATTTTGCGCCAAAAATGTCGGCGTTCCGGATGTGGCGTCATTTTGGCGCCAAAAAGCATTTAGGCGCCAAATAATGTGGGCGTCATATTGGCGCGAAAAATATGGGCGTCGCTTTTGTCTCCACATTATTTTAGTCTCATTTTTCATTGCTTCTGGTTGCTAGAAGCTTGTTCTATGGCATTTTTTCCCATTCCTGAAACTGTCATTTAAGGAATTTGATCAATTTTGCTTTATATATATATGTTGTTTTTTCTCTTACATATTGCAAGATGTCTCACGTTGCATCTGAGTCAGAAGATACTACAGGAAAATCGCTGTCTAGTGCTGGATCTACCAAAGCTAAGTGTATCTGCTGTAAACTTTTGGTAGCTATTCCTCCAGCTGTTGTTTGTATTGATTGTCATGACAAACTTGTTAAAGCAGATAATATTTCCTTTAGTAAAGTACCATTGCCTGTTGCAGTTCCTTCAACATCTAAGGTGCAGAATGTTCCTGATAATATAAGAGATTTTGTTTCTGAATCCATAAAGAAGGCTATGTCTGTTATTTCTCCTTCTAGTAAACGTAAAAAATCTTTTAAAACTTCTCTCCCTACAGATGAATTTTTAAATGAACATCATCATTCTGATTCTGATGACTCTTCTGGTTCAGAGGATTCTGTCTCAGAGGTTGATGCTGATAAATCTTCATATTTATTTAAAATGGAATTTATTCGTTCTTTACTTAAAGAAGTACTAATTGCTTTAGAAATAGAGGATTCTGGTCCTCTTGATACTAATTCTAAACGTTTGGATAAGGTATTTAAAGCTCCTGTGGTTATTCCAGAAGTTTTTCCTGTTCCTAATGCTATTTCTGCAGTAATTTCCAAAGAATGGGATAAATTGGGTAATTCATTTACTCCTTCTAAACGTTTTAAGCGATTATATCCTGTGCCGTCTGACAGATTAGAATTTTGGGACAAAATCCCTAAAGTTGATGGGGCTATTTCTACCCTTGCTAAACGTACTACTATTCCTACGTCAGATGGTACTTCGTTTAAGGATCCTTTAGATAGGAAAATTGAATCCTTTCTAAGAAAAGCTTATCTGTGTTCAGGTAATCTTCTTAGACCTGCTATATCTTTGGCTGATGTTGCTGCAGCTTCAACTTTCTGGTTGGAAACTTTAGCGCAACAAGTAACACATCATGATTCTCATGATATTATTATTCTTCTACAGCATGCTAATAATTTTATCTGTGATGCCATTTTTGATATTATCAGAGTTGATGTCAGGTTTATGTCTCTAGCTATTTTAGCTAGAAGAGCTTTATGGCTTAAAACTTGGAATGCTGATATGGCTTCTAAATCAACTTTACTTTCCATTTCTTTCCAGGGTAACAAATTATTTGGTTCTCAGTTGGATTCCATTATTTCAACTGTTACTGGTGGGAAAGGAACTTTTTTACCACAGGATAAAAAATCTAAAGGTAAAAGCAGGGCTAATAATCGTTTTCGTTCCTTTCGTTTCAACAAAGAACAAAAGCCTGATCCTTCATCCTCAGGAGCAGTTTCAGTTTGGAAACCATCTCCAGTCTGGAATAAATCCAAGCCAGCTAGAAAGGCAAAGCCTGCTTCTAAGTCCACATGAAGGTGCGGCCCTCATTCCAGCTCAGCTGGTAGGGGGCAGGTTACGTTTTTTCAAGGAAATTTGGATCAATTCTGTTCACAATCTTTGGATTCAGAGCATTGTTTCAGAAGGGTACAGAATTGGTTTCAAGATGAGACCTCCTGCAAAGAGATTTTTTCTTTCCCGTGTCCCAGTAAATCCAGTAAAAGCTCAAGCATTTCTGAAATGTGTTTCAGATCTAGAGTTGACTGGAGTAATTATGCCAGTTCCAGTTTCGGAACAGGGGATGGGGTTTTATTCAAATCTCTTCATTGTACCAAAGAAGGAGAATTCCTTCAGACCAGTTCTGGATCTAAAAATATTGAATCGTTATGTAAGAATACCAACGTTCAAGATGGTAACTGTAAGGACTATCTTGCCTTTTGTTCAGCAAGGGAATTATATGTCCACAATAGATTTACAGGATGCATATCTGCATATTCCGATTCATCCAGATCATTATCAGTTCCTGAGATTCTCTTTTCTGGACAAGCATTACCAGTTTGTGGCTCTGCCGTTTGGCCTAGCTACAGCCCCAAGAATTTTTACAAAGGTTCTCGGTGCCCTTCTGTCTGTAATCAGAGAACAGGGTATTGTGGTATTTCCTTATTTGGACGATATCTTGGTACTTGCTCAGTCTTTACATTTAGCAGAATCTCATACAAATCGACTTGTGTTGTTTCTTCAAGATCATGGTTGGAGGATCAATTTACCAAAAAGTTCTTTGATTCCTCAGACAAGGGTAACCTTTCTGGGTTTCCAGATGGATTCAGTGTCCATGACTCTGTCTTTAACAGACAAGAGACGTCTAAAATTGATTGCAGCTTGTCGAAACCTTCAGTCACAATCATTCCCTTCGGTAGCCTTATGCATGGAAATTCTAGGTCTTATGACTGCTGCATCGGACGCGATCCCCTTTGCTCGTTTTCACATGCGACCTCTTCAGCTCTGTATGCTGAAGCAATGGTGCAAGGATTACACGAAGATATCTCAATTAATATCTTTAAAACCGATTGTTCGACACTCTCTAACATGGTGGACAGATCACCATCGTTTAATTCAGGGGGCTTCTTTTGTGCTTCCGACCTGGACTGTAATTTCAACAGATGCAAGTCTCACAGGTTGGGGAGCTGTGTGGGGATCTCTGACGGCACAAGGAGTTTGGGAATCTCAGGAGGTGAGATTACCGATCAATATTTTGGAACTCCGTGCAATTTTCAGAGCTCTTCAGTTTTGGCCTCTTCTGAAGAGAGAATCGTTCATTTGTTTTCAGACAGACAATGTCACAACTGTGGCATACATCAATCATCAAGGAGGGACTCACAGTCCTCTGGCTATGAAAGAAGTATCTCGAATTTTGGTTTGGGCGGAATCCAGCTCCTGTCTAATCTCTGCAGTTCATATCCCAGGTATAGACAATTGGGAAGCGGATTATCTCAGTCGCCAAACGTTGCATCCGGGCGAATAGTCTCTTCACCCAGAGGTATTTCTTCAGATTTTTCAAATGTGGGAACTTCCAGAAATAGATCTGATGGCGTCCCATCTAAACAAGAAACTTCCCAGGTATCTGTCCAGATCCCGGGATCCTCAGGCGGAGGCAGTGGATGCATTATCACTTCCTTGGAAGTATCATCCTGCCTATATCTTTCCGCCTCTAGTTCTTCTTCCAAGAGTAATCTCCAAGATTCTGAAGGAATGCTCGTTTGTTCTGCTGGTAGCTCCGGCATGGCCTCACAGGTTTTGGTATGCGGATCTTGTCCGGATGGCCTCTTGCCAACCGTGGACTCTTCCGTTAAGACCAGACCTTCTGTCACAAGGTCCTTTTTTCCCATCAGGATCTGAAATCCTTAAATTTAAAGGTATGTAGATTGAACGCTTGATTCTTGGTCAAAGAGGTTTCTCTGACTCTGTGATTAATACTATGTTACAGGCTCGTAAATCTGTATCTCGAGAGATATATTATAGAGTCTGGAAGACTTATATTTCTTGGTGTATTTCTCATCATTTTTCTTGGCATTCTTTTAGAATACCGAGAATTTTACAGTTTCTTCAGGATGGTTTAGATAAGGGTTTGTCCGCAAGTTCTTTGAAAGGACAAATCTCTGCTCTTTCTGTTCTTTTTCACAGAAAGATTGCTATTCTTCCTGATATTCATTGTTTTGTACAAGCTTTGGTTCGTATAAAACCTGTTATTAAGTCAATTTCTCCTCCTTGGAGTTTGAATTTGGTTCTGGGAGCTCTTCAAGCTCCTCCGTTTGAACCTATGCATTCATTGGACATTAAATTACTTTCTTGGAAAGTTTTGTTCCTTTTGGCCATCTCTTCTGCCAGAAGAGTTTCTGAATTATCTGCTCTTTCTTGTGAGTCTCCTTTTCTGATTTTTCATCAGGATAAGGCGGTGTTGCGAACTTCTTTTGAATTTTTACCTAAAGTTGTGAATTCCAACAACATTAGTAGAGAAATTGTGGTTCCTTCATTATGTCCTAATCCTAAGAATTCTAAGGAGAAATCGTTGCATTCTTTGGATGTTGTTAGAGCTTTGAAATATTATGTTGAAGCTACGAAATCTTTCCGTAAGACTTCTAGTTTATTTGTTATCTTTTCCGGTTCTAGAAAAGGCCAGAAAGCTTCTGCCATTTCTTTGGCATCTTGGTTGAAATCTTTAATTCATCTTGCCTATGTTGAGTCGGGTAAAACTCCGCCTCAAAGAATTACAGCTCATTCTACTAGGTCAGTTTCTACTTCCTGGGCGTTTAGGAATGAAGCTTCGGTTGACCAGATTTGCAAAGCAGCAACTTGGTCCTCTTTGCATACTTTTACTAAATTCTACCATTTTGATGTATTTTCTTCTTCTGAAGCAGTTTTTGGTAGAAAAGTACTTCAGGCAGCGGTTTCAGTTTGAATCTTCTGCTTATGTTTTTCGTTAAACTTTATTTTTGGGTGTGGATTATTTTCAGCAGGAATTGGCTGTCTTTATTTTATCCCTCCCTCTCTAGTGACTCTTGTGTGGAAAGATCCACATCTTGGGTAGTCATTATCCCATACGTCACTAGCTCATGGACTCTTGCTAATTACATGAAAGAAAACATCATTTATGTAAGAACTTACCTGATAAATTCATTTCTTTCATATTAGCAAGAGTCCATGAGGCCCGCCCTTTTTTTGTGGTGGTTATGATTTTTGTATAAAGCACAATTATTCCAATTCCTTATTTTATATGCTTTCGCACTTTTTTATCACCCCACTTCTTGGCTATTCGTTAAACTGAATTGTGGGTGTGGTGAGGGGTGTATTTATAGGCATTTTGAGGTTTGGGAAACTTTGCCCCTCCTGGTAGGAATGTATATCCCATACGTCACTAGCTCATGGACTCTTGCTAATATGAAAGTAATGAATTTATCAGGTAAGTTCTTACATAAATTATGTTTTTTTGTTTTCAGTTTGTGTGGATTTGAAAGCTTGCATTGTGTGGCTGTTTTAGGGTCTCAGGTATTGGAGAGGACCTTGACGTGGTACCTGAGCTTGTCCCATTTGGCCAGATGCGGTGACTAACCTTTCCAGTTTTGCTTTTAAATCTTAGCTGAGAGCTTGCAAGTGAGTGCTGGGTTTTCTCTGTGTGTTGTATTAATTTGTTTTGTAATTTTCCCTATGGTTCTTGCACCCAGACCTGTCTGGGGTTAACTGCTTGTGGCTCTGGGGACAGCACAGCTTCCTGTGAGTGCCAGTGGCACCCAGGGCTGAGCATGTTGCAGGGTCATAGGATGTGTACCCGGTCCGGTATGAGAGTGCAGTTCCCTTCCGTGTTTTGTATATGTCTAGGGTGATTACATATTCCTGTGCACCCTTTTTTTGTTTTCAGTTTGTTTGGATTTGAAAGCTTGCATTGTGTGGCTGTTTTAGGGTCTCAGGTATTGGAGAGGACCTTGACGTGGTACCTGAGCTTGTCCCATTTGGCCAGATGCGGTGACTAACCTTTCCAGTTTTGCTTTTAAATCTTAGCTGAGAGCTTGCAAGTGAGTGCTGGGTTTTCTCTGTGTGTTGTATTAATTTGTTTTGTAATTTTCCCTATGGTTCTTGCACCCAGACCTGTCTGGGGTTAACTGCTTGTGGCTCTGGGGACAGCACAGCTTCCTGTGAGTGCCAGTGGCACCCAGGGCTGAGCATGTTGCAGGGTCATAGGATGTGTACCCGGTCCGGTATGAGAGTGCAGTTCCCTTCCGTGTTTTGTGTATATATATATATATATATATATATATATATATATATATATATATATATATATATATATATATATATATATATATATATATATATATATATATATATATATATATATATATATATACACACATATATATACATATATATATATATATATATACATATATACATATATACACATATACACACACATATACACACACATATACACACACACACACATATATATATATATATACATACATACACACGCATACTATATATACACACACATACTATATAATATTTGTATATATGGGTATATATATATATATATATATATATATACACACACACACACATACTATATATACACACATATACACACACATACACACACATATACATATGTATGTATATATATATATATATATATATACACACACACATATATATATATACACACACAACCATATACACAAATATTAACACACACACGCATACACACATTAACACACACTATATATATATATATATATATATATATATATATATACACATACATACACACACACACACCCATATATACAAATATTAACACATACATACACACATTAAGACACACATTCACATTTTTAACAAATATACATACAGAGACACGCATTTACACATACATATACAACATATACACACATACATACACGCACATACATATTGAAATACATATTGTCACACATTTATTAAAAAACTAATAGTATATTGGTTGACTCCTAGAATGAATTTGTTAAGCCCCGTCTTACCTTTTCTGCAATGTGCTGTTACCCTGTACCACACTGGAGGAGTTCAGGAAGGGGGAGGAAATTGGAGAGGAACCTAGTAAATATTTACACTGAGATAGAATGGAACAGTGACACCTGCAAGCAGAATTTAAAAGTGCAGGCAAAAAAAGTTTTTTTAATTGCCACGGCCGCTCTTTCTGCAGACATAGCACAGTTTCTGTGATGAGATTGCAGTGTTCTGCCTTGGGGCTAATCAATATAATCGTTTATGAAAACGGTTGTCATCGAATCTCATAATCGTTTAGTTGGTCTGCAATTAGTTAGTTTGCGATTAGTTGGTCTGTACACAGCACCAGCTGCTTTACTCCAATGATCTCCGGCACATGGTATTGTGTTTTATGGTCCTTAGCCTAAATGAGGTCTACAGATGTTTACTTTTCACTTTTTTAGGACAATATTAGTTTCGTTTTAAGTTTAAAACTACTCCTGGCTTATGTGCAACCCAGAAATAATAAGAGTCATAATTTGGATTTTTTATATTAAATCAGGTGATTTGGGACTATGCTTTGCATGATATAGTGCTGAGCTTGTTATTTAAACCTAGTCCTAGATTAATAGGATTTGTTATTTGAATTGATGTGCACTATTATCTGTATGCATGCTATTGCTGATTGTATGTACTGTATAAATAGATACATGTGTATGGTTTTGTCCTGTTATTGATATATATCAAGTCCTTTTTACTTTTTTTTTTTTTTTTTTAATAATAAATTGCGTATTTTCAATAGATTCAACATTTATAATGATATATTTGTTATTTTAAGAGTGAACTAGATTTTTTTTCCCCCTAACATTATAGCTGGTTATTTGCCATTGCATATATATATTTTTATGTTAGAATGAAGTTCAAGTTTACTTTATTAAAAGGCCAATTGCCAAGGTGAAAAACACTTTGCATTGGTAGGGCTAACAAAGATAAATATCCCACATTGGCAAAACCCTACTTATGCATCTCAGGCACCTCAACACCATCTGAGCAGCTCTTCTCTGCTGCAGGCAAAATAGCTTGCAAAAAGAGAGCCAGCCTCAGCCAGGAGCATGTGGACTAGTTGACATTTTTGCATTTTAATGCAAAAGTTTCTGAAAGAGTAAATAACAGAATGCGATAAACAGTGATAGTCTAACTCTTTCTAGTTCTACCTCTTTTCAAAAAGTTTGTGGCTTGGTTTTGCTTAATTGTAAAAAAGTCTTCTGCTGCTTAAAAATTGGACAAAGAGATTTGTTAAATCAGCCCTTAAAACTTTACATTAACACATGTCGGACGGACATGATCCGCTGTAACATATCATGTCCGCCCGACATTGCTAAATGCTGACAGTTAACATTGCACAAGCATTTCTAATGAAATGCTTGTGCAATGCCTCCCCCTGCACATTCGCGGCCAATCGGTCGCTAGCAGGGGGTGTCTATCATCTCAATCGTATCTGATCGGGATGATTGCTGTCCGCCACATCAGAGGTGGAGGATGACTGCTTCTTAACTTGTGTTTCCGGCGAGCCTGAAGGCTCGCGTGGAAACAGTTGGATTCGCAGCATGTTAAATCGGCCCAGAGTCTGAAGTTTTATATTTGTAAAACTCAGTATGTGGATTTTATTTTAAAATACAGGGAAAAAGTATGAGTAATTTTAATTTTTTATCGGATTAATCGAAAGAAATAATCGACTGATTAATCGATTATGAAAATAATATTTTGTTGCAGCCCTAATATATATGATTTATAATTTTATGTTACCATCTCAAAATGATTAATGTCCCTTAAAATGCTTCTAACAGCAAGGTTTCAGTAAATAAAGCACTAGCATTTGGTTTTAGTGCACTAGGTATGGTGCAGCTTCTGATCATGCCAACACAAAATGTGGGAAAATCTTGTATATAAGTGAGAATTTAATGGGAATCTACAAAGTTAAAGGGAAATAAAACCCAGAGTTTTCTTTCATGACTTAGATAGTGTATGCAATTTTTCTTTTAGCAATTTTCCAGTTTACTTCTATTTAATTTCTTTTGATCTCTTGATATCAGTTGAGCTCCGGAGCAGTAAAGCACTACTGGGAACTAGCTGTTAATTGGTGGCTGCACTTATATGCATGTTGCAATTGGTTTACCGGATATATTCAGCTAGTACTCAGTAGTGCACCTTCTGCACCTTCAAAGGATTCCAAGGTGCATTCTATCTGGATCATGAAAGAAAAAAGGTTGGGTTTTATGTCACTCACCTTATTTGTAGACACCATTTCAGACTTGTAGCTGAAGTAGACAAGGCTTCTCACTGTCACTTACAGTTCCCTTTCAGAAAGCCACCTATCTCCTGTGATCAGGTCAATTAGGAACATATATAAAACAGTGAACCTGCAGAATGTAGCACAGTTAGGATTGTAAAGTCTAAAGTATAAACTTCCAATTCTTGTAGGAGCTGGAAAACCTGGAACTCTGAGAGTTAAATTACAGGAAAGGGGGGCAAAATAAATAATACAATATAATTATATAACAATCTTAAAATTGTGTCCTTTTTTGGAAGAAGGGAAAGCAGAGTTTAATTTTGCAATATCCCTAAATTAAACCAAGAAATTTCCATGCTTTTTTTTTTTTTATTAACCACTAAATATAAATATTTTATAGAGAAAAGAAAGGAATGAGGGGACAGATGTCATTGCATGAGAGCATATAAATAATGTCTGATTGACATAACTTCCTTTGCTTTTATTCCCTTGTTTATGAGCTGTGTAAATGAACCTAATGGCCCGTTGTATTAATCACACTATTTGTGCATGCTCCAGTGATGTCATATGCTCATATTGCTTTAGTAAATATTTTCTTCTATTTCTGTCTAATTTCCCTTCTTGTGACGATAGGTTTTACTGTACCTGGTGATCTAAACCACCTCAATGAGAAGATATATTCTTATTAAACAGATTTGCAGTAAAAGTACATTAGTGATCAGGTTTTGTTCTTCTGCTCTTAAATGCAATTACTTCATAAGTTTCCAGAGGACAATAACGAATCCTCATTGATTTTATATGATAGTTTTTCACATATTCCCTAGTAACCATATCCCATTGTAAAAGGGACTTTACGCATTTGGCATATGCAGTCACTTTATTTTACACCTTTGTTCAAGGGATTTTATATTCCCAAAATCAGTGAAATCCTACCAGATTATTGAAATATTTGACAGGATCAAAGTACAGCAAAGTGTGAATTTAGCAATAATAGTACTGCCTTTCTGTTATTCACCAGTGTGAACTCAGCACTAATGGTACTGACTGGCTGTTATTCACCAGTGTGAGCTAAGCACTGATGGTACGGACTGGCTGTTATTCACCAGTGTGAGCTCAGCACTGATGGTACGGACTGGTTGTTATTCACCAGTGTGAGCTCAGCACTGATGGTGCTGACTGGTTGTTATTCACCAGTGTGAGCTCAGCACTGATGGTGCTGACTGGTTGTTATTCACCAGTGTGAGCTCAGCACTGATAGTACTGACTGGCTGTTATTCAACAGTGTGAGCTCAGCACTGATGGTACGGACTGGCTGTTATTCACCAGTGTGAGCTCAGCACTAATGGTACTGACTGGCTGTTATTCAACAGTGTGAGCTCAGCACTGATGGTACGGACTGGCTGTTATTCACCAGTGTGAACTCAGCACTGATGGTACGGACTGGCTGTTATTCACCAGTGTGAGCTCAGCACTAATTGTACTGACTGGCTGTTATTCACCAGTGTGAACTCAGCACTGATGGTACGGACTGGCTATTATTCACCAGTGTGAGCTCAGCACTGATGGTACGGATTGGCTGTTATTCACCAGTGTGAGCTTAGCACTGATGGTACTGACTGGCTGTTATTCACCAGTGTGAGCTCAGCACTGATGGTGCTGACTGGCTGTTATTCACCATGCAAATGAAAGTAGAAGGAGCAACTGAATTGCAGTTACTGACAGAGCACTTACTCTTGTGAGTTGGTTTTAATTTTAAACAAAGGCAGACATCATAAAACCTTTTTCTTTTCACAGTTGCATGAAGGAGAATTTATGCCGAATGACATGTCCATTTACAATTTAAAATTTAACTCCTATTGATAAAGGAAACAAAATCTGCAAGGAGGTAGTAAATCAGGGGATTGCGTATCTATGTAGATTTAATTACAAAACCGGCAAAAGGAAACTTCATTGCATAATCAAGTATTTCCTGCAACTTATTTTTGTATCCCTGATACACAAACCAGAGTGTTACGGTTTGTTTTGTAAGACAAGAAGCTTCATGTTTTACTTGAAGTATATTGATGAAATTAAAAAGTAACTCATACTAATGTCTAAAATTTTCTTTTATGATTCAGATAGAACATACAATTTTAAAAAACTTTCAAATTTAATTCTATTATCAAATGTTCTTCATTCTCTTGTTATCCATTGCTGAAGGGACAGCATTGCACTACTGACAGGAAGCTGAAAATATCTATTTAGCCAATCACAAGAGACAAATGTGTACATGCACCAATTAGCAGCAGCTACCACTAGTGTATGATATGTGCGTATTCATTTTTTTAACAAGGGATACTAAGAGAACGAAGCACATTTGAAAATAGAAGTGAATTTAAAAGTGTCTTAAAATGACATGCTCTATCTGAATCATGCAAGTTTGACTTTCCTATTCCTTTAAGCACTAAAATATCCTGGAAACGGTTACTAAAAATTACTATAAAAAAAAAACATTTACTCTCTCAGTAAAATGTTTGTGCAATATACATTCATTAATTATTGTGTCTGTTGTAAAATACCTTTGTAAGTTTGCTTGTTTCACTTTGCCCAAGAGAAGCTGGAGTGACTCCATCAATTCTTTAGACGGGGGAAAGTAATAGAGCCAGAACATTTTACACAGTGATTTGTTAGCTTAGCTCATTTCCACCTGCTCATAATTGGTCATGCCAACGAAAACCAAAACTTTGACCTCAACTAGGCATTTCAAGAAGAAAAAATGCAATGCAAGTATGCCGAGTTGAAGGTCTCTTTAATTTAAAAATAAAATAATTTAAATGTCACTTAAATGTTACTTTAAATACCACATATTTAATACATTTTATACATAACACATACATTAATCTGAATACTTTATCAAGCAGATTATAGAGAGCTACAAAACCCTTTATCCAAATTGGTTGGGACCGGAAAAAGTTTGAATTTCAGAATAGTTTTGATTATAGAATATTTGCATTTGAAACAGTATCTTATGCAGTGTTCTCCACAGAAAATTTTGACAGCCAGGTTGGGGAAATGTAATACTTTCTAATATTATAACAATTTCTGCTATCCAAATCACTCAATTAATTGCATAATTTAGCATACATGTATTTAATGATAATTAGAGCAATAAACATAAAAAAACATAATTTATGTAAGAACTTACCTGATAAATTCATTTCTTTCATATTAGCAAGAGTCCATGAGCTAGTGACGTATGGGATATACATTCCTACCAGGAGGGGCAAAGTTTCCCAAACCTTAAAATGCCTATAAATACACCCCTCACCACACCCACAATTCAGTTTAACGAATAGCCAAGAAGTGGGGTGAAAAGAAAAAAGTGCGAAAGCATATAAAATAAGGAATTGGAATAATTGTGCTTTATACAAAATCATAACCACCACAAAAAAAGGGCGGGCCTCATGGACTCTTGCTAATATGAAAGAAATGAATTTATCAGGTAAGTTCTTACATAAATTATGTTTTCTTTCATGTAATTAGCAAGAGTCCATGAGCTAGTGACGTATGGGATAATGACTACCCAAGATGTGGATCTTTCCACACAAGAGTCACTAGAGAGGGAGGGATAAAATAAAGACAGCCAATTCCTGCTGAAAATAATCCACACCCAAAATAAAGTTTAATGAAAAAACATAAGCAGAAGATTCAAAACTGAAAACGCTGCCTGAAGTACTTTTCTACCAAAAACTGCTTCAGAAGAAGAAAATACAACAAAATGGTAGAATTTGGTAAAAGTATGCAAAGAGGACCAAGTTGCCGCTTTGCAAATCTGATCAACCGAAGCTTCATTCCTAAACGCCCAGGAAGTAGAAACTGACATAGCAGAATGAGCTGTAATCCTATGAGGCGGAGTCTTACCCGACTCAACATAGGCAAGATGAATTAAAGATTTCAACCAAGATGCCAAAGAAAATGGCAGAAGTTTTCTGGCCTTTCTAAAACCGGAAAAGATAACAAATAAACTTGAAGTCTTTCGGAAAGACTTAGTAGCTTCAACATAATATTTCAAAGCTCTAATAACATCCAAAGAATGCAACGATTTCTCCTTAGAATTCTTAGGATTAAGACATAATGAAGGAACCACAATGTCTCTACTAATGTTGTTGGAATTCACAACTTAGGTAAAAATTCAAAAGAAGTTCGCAACACCGCCTTATCCTGATGAAAAATCAGAAAAGGAGACTCACAAGAAAGAGCAGATAATTCAGAAACTCTTCTGGCAGAAGAGATGGCCAAAAGGAACAACACTTTCCAAGAAAGTAATTTAATATCCAATGAATGCATAGGTTCAAATGGAGGAGCTTGAAGAGCCCCCAGAACCAAATTCAAACTCCAAGGAGGAGAAATTGACTTAATGACAGGCTTTATACGAACCAAAGCTTGTACAAAACAATGAATATCAGGAAGAATAGCAATCTGTCTGTGAAAAAGAACAGAAAGAGCAGAGATTTGACCTTTCAAGGAACTTGCGGACAAACCCTTATCTAAACCATCCTGAAGAAACTGTAATATTCTCGGTATTCTAAAAGAATGCCAAGAAAAAAGATGAGAAAGACACCAAGAAATATAAGTCTTCCAGACTCTATAATATATCTCTCTGAATACAGATTTACGAGCCTGTAACATAGTATTAATCACAGAGTCAGAGAAACCTCTTTGACCAAGAATCAAGCGTTCAATCTCCATACCTTTAAATTTAAGGATTTCAGATCCTGATGGAAAAAAGGACCTTGAGACAAAAGGTCTGGTCTTAACGGAAGAGTCCACGGTTGGCAAGAGGCCATCCGGACAAGATCCGCATACCAAAACCTGTGAGGCCATGCCGGAGCTACCAGCAGAACAAACGAGCATTCCTTCAGAATCTTGGAGATTACTCTTGGAAGAAGAACTAGAGGCGGAAAGATATAGGCAGGATGATACTTCCAAGGAAGTGATAATGCATCCACTGCCTCCGCCTGAGGATCCCGGGATCTGGACAGATACCTGGGAAGTTTCTTGTTTAGATGAGAAGCCATCAGATCTATTTCTGGAAGTTCCCACATTTGAACAATCTGAAGAAATACCTCTGGGTGAAGAGACCATTCGCCCGGATGCAACGTTTGGCGACTGAGATAATCCGCTTTCCAATTGTCCATACCTGGGATATGAACCGCAGAGATTAGACAGGAGCTGGATTCCGCCCAAACCAAAATTCGAGATACTTCTTTCATAGCCAGAGGACTGTGAGTCCCTCCTTGATGATTGATGTATGCCACAGTTGTGACATTGTCTATCTGAAAACAAATGAACAACTCTCTCTTGAGAAGAGGCCAAGACTGAAGAGCTCTGAAAATTGCACGGAGTTCCAAAATATTGATCGGAAATCTCACCTCCTGAGATTCCCAAACCCCTTGTGCCGTCAGATACCCCCACACAGCTCCCCAACCTGTAAGACTTGCATCTGTTGAGATTATAGTCCAGGTCGGAAGAACAAAGAAGCCCCCTGAACTAAACGATGGTGATCTGTCCACCATGTCAGAGAGTGTTGTAAAATCGGTTTAAAGATATTAATTGAGATATCTTTGAGTAATCCCTGCACCATTGGTTCAGCATACAGAGCTGAAGAGGTCGCATGTGAAAACGAGCAAAGGAGATCGCATCTGATGCGGCAGTCCTAAGACCCAACATTTCCATGCATAAGGCTACCAAAGGGAATGATTGTGACTGAAGGTTTTGACAAGCTGATATCAATGTTAAACTTCTCTTGTCTGACAAGGACAGAGTCATAGACACTGAATTTATCTAGAAACCTAAAAAGGTTACCCTTGTCTGAGGAATCAATGAACTGAATGGTAAATTGATCCTCCAACCATGAATTTGAAGAAACAACACAAGTCGATTCGTATGAGATTCTTCGAAAATGAGAAGACTGAGCAAGTACCAAGATATCGTCCAAATAAGGAAATACCAAAACCCTATTCTCTGATTACAGAAAAAAGGGGCACCGAGAACCTTTGAAAAAAATTCTTGGAACTGAGGCTAGGCCAAACGGTAGAGCCACAAAACTGGTAATGCTTGTCTAAAAAGAGAATCTCAGACACTAAAAGTGATCTGGATGAATCGGAATATGCAGATACACATCCTGTAAATCTATTGTAGACATATAATGCCCTTGCTAAACAAAAGGCAGGATAGTCCTACAGTAACCATCTTGAATGTTGGTATCCTAACATAACGATTCAATAATGACAGATCCGGAACTGGTCTGAAGGAATTGACCTTCTTTGGTACAAATGAAGAGATAAAATAAAACCCCAGCCCCTGTTCCAGAACTGGAACTGGCATAAATACTCCAGCCAACTCTAGATCTGAAACACATTACAGAAATGCTGAGTCTTTGCTGTGTTAACTGGGACACGGGAAAGAAAAGAATCTCTTAGCAGGAGGCCTTAACTTGAAGCCAATTCTGTACCTTTCTGAAACAATGTTTCTGAAACCAGAGATTAAGAACGGAATTGATCCAAATTTCTTTGAAGAAAACGTAATCTGCCCCATACCAGCTGAGCTGGAATAAGGGCCGCACCTTCATAGGTACTTAGGAGCTGGCTATAGGTTTCTATAAGGCTTGGATATATTCCAAACTGGAAATAGTTTCCAAACTGATACCGCTCCTGAGGATGAAGGATCAGGCTTTTGTTCCTTGTGAGGAAAGGAACTAAAATGATTATTTACCCTGGAAAGAAAGGGAAAGCAAAGATGACTTAGAAGACATGTCAGCATTCCAAGTTTAATCCATAAAGCTTCTCTAGCTAAAATAGCTAGAGACATATACCTGACATCAACTCTAATGATATCAAAAGATGGTATCACCAATAAAATTATTAGCATGTTATAGAATAATAATAATGCTATAAAATTATGATCTGTTACTTGTTGCGCTAAAGCTTCTAATCAAAAAGTTGAAGCTGCAGCAACATCCGCTAAAAATATAGCAGGTCTAAGAAGATTACCTGAACATAAGTAAGCTTTTCTTAGAAAGGATTCAATTTTCCTATCTAAAGGATCCTTAAATGAAGTACTATCTGCCGTAGGAATAGTAGTACATTAGCAGGAGTAGAGATAGCCCCATAACCTTAGGGATTTTTGTCTCAAAAAACTCTAATCTGTCAGATGGCACAGGATATAATTTGCTTAAACGTCTAGAAGGAGTAAATAAATTACCCAAATTATTCCATTCCCTGGAAATTACTTCAGAAATAGCATCAGGGAGATAAAACACTTCTGGAATAACTACAGGAGATTTAAAAACCTTATTTAAACGTTTACATTTAGAATCAAGAGGACCAGAATCCTCTATTTCTAATGCAAATAACACTTCTTTAAGTAAAGAACGAATAAATTCCATCTTGAACAAATACAAAGATTTATCAGCATCAACCTCTGAGACAGAAACCTCTGAACCAGAAGAACCATTATCAGTATCAGAATCATGATGTTCATTTAAAAATTCATCTGAAAAAAGAGAAGTTTTAAAAGACTTTTATGTATACTAGAAGGAGAAATAACAGACATAGCCTTCTTAATGGATTTAAAAAATAAAATCTCTTATGTTATCAGGAACACTCTGAAAATTAGATGTTGACGGAACAGCAACAGGTAATGTAACAGTACTAAAGGAAATTTTATCTGCATTAATAAGTTTGACATGACATGCAATACAAATAACAGCTGGAGAAACAGATACCAAAAGTTTATAGCAGATACACTTAGCTTGGTAGCTCCAGCACTGTGCAGTGATTTTCCTGAAGTAACTTCTGACTCAGTTGCAACGTGGAACATCTTGCAATATGTAAAAGAAAAAAACAACATATAAAGCAAAATTGATCAAATTCCTTAAATGACAGTTTCAGGAATGAGAAAAAATGCCAAAGAACAAGCTTCTAGCAACCAGAAGCAATAAAAAATGAGACTTAAATAATGTGGAGACAAAAGTGACGCCCATATTTTTTTCGCGCCAAATAAGACGCCCACATTATTTGGCGCCTAATGCTTTTTGGCGCCAAAAATGACGCCACATCCGGAACGCCGACATTTTTGGCGCAAAATAACGTCAAAGAAAGACGCAACTTCCGGCGACACGTATGACGCCGGAAACGGAAATAGAATTTTTGCGCCAAAAAAGTCCGCGCCAAGAATGACGCAATAAAATGAAGCATTTCAGCCCCCGCGAGCCTAACAGCCCACAGGGAAAAAGTCAAATTTTAAGGTAAAAAATGTTAAATTAAAATGCATTATCCCAAATATGAAACTGACTGTCTGAAAAATAAGGAAAGTTGAACATTCTGAGTCAAGGCAAATAAATGTTTGAATACATATATTTAGAACTTTATAAACAAAGTGCCCAACCATAGCTAGGAGTGTCACAGAAAATAAGACTTACTTACCCCAGGACACTCATCTACATATAGCAGATAGCCAAACCAGTACTGAAACGAGAATCAGCAGAGGTAATGGTATATATAAGAGTATATCGTCGATCTGAAAAGGGAGGTAAGAGATGAATCTCTACGACCGATAACAGAGAACCTATGAAATAGACCCCTTAGAAGGAGATCACTGCATTCAAATAGGCAATACTCTCCTCACATCCCTCTGACATTCACTGCACGCTGAGAGGAAAACCGGGCTCCAACTTGCTGCGGAGCGCATATCAACGTAGAATCTAGCACAAACTTACTTCACCACCTCCATCGGAGGCAAAGTTTGTAAAACTGAATTGTGGGTGTGGTGAGGGGTGTATTTATAGGCATTTTAAGGTTTGGGAAACTTTGCCCCTCCTGGTAGGAATGTATATCCCATACGTCACTAGCTCATGGACTCTTGCTAATTACATGAAAGAAAATGTCAATATTAGCAAATCTTAGATTATTTTTGGCTAAAATGTTAGCGTGGTGGTCAGTAAAATCAGCCGGGTGGTGAAGCTATTAACCTTTTAACGCCGTTACGACATTGTATTCCGTCCAAAATTTTTTGGGCTTTAACACCGATGGACGGAATACAAGGTCATAACCGGGTGGCTTTCCTGAAGCCACTGGCGCTTCCCTGATGGGACCACGGTCTGGATGCCTAGCATCAGAGGGACGCCACCCTGGCGCGATCCCATTATTTAAATCTAATGATAACGTGCACGATCTCGAGATTTCAAATTGTTTACATCAGAACAGTTGTTCCGATGTAGACACTTTAACCCCGGCAGGAAAGGGTTAAAAATTTCCTGGGGAGAACACTTATGTCATTTAGGAAATATTTACATGTCATAATACAGCTTATACACACAACCTAAAGGTAGTTTTATATCATTTGCAATACTTTTGTATACATAGTACCCTCAGTCTATAATACCTTTCTGATTACAGTACTGTACTATCTTTCTATCATCTCCATTTAAACACACACAGTCTTCTCTTCCTGCATCTTTGGTTTGTTTTTTGCTTATTGGTGGTGAAAATGCTAATTTTTAATAATTTTATTTTAAAATAACATACTAAAAGTCTGGATTTGGTTATATGTACCAGTAATACCATACAACCAAATAGTGCAATAGCAATTAAGTAAGTTGCTATTTCTAATGCATAAGATATTTACTTCCATACTAAATTAGCTATGGTTGTAAACACTTGTACCAGCAGTGTATTAACGGGACATGAAATTCAAAATATGTCTGTCTTTTACGATTCAGGTAGAATGGAAAATTAAAAAAATAAATAATCTTCTATTATCAAATTTACTTTGTTTGCTTGGCATCTTTTGGTGAAAAAGCAGGTACATAGGTTCAGGTACGTACCCATGCCTGGAGCACAATTTGTCAGCAGATTTGCAAGACTGCTTTTAACAATGTTAGAGATTGTGGAAACACTGCTGCCATCTAGTGCTTAAAAACGTTTAGCAAAACTGCTAAGAGTGACACGTTCACGCTACTTACCTAGGTATTCTCTTCAACAAAGAATACCATGAGAACAATATAAGTTCGATAATAGACATGAATTTGAAACTTTATTAAACAATTATATCCTTTATGTAAATTGTGGGGGGGAAAACAAAATTTATGCTTACCTGATAAATTTATTTTCTTTCTTAACACGGTGAGTCCACGGAATCATCTTAATTACTGTTGGGAATACCACAATCCCCCAGTCATTCTACCAAAGGAAAGGAGAGAAAGGAAGTAACACCAGGTGCAGAGGTGCCTGAAGTTAACATAACAAATACACTGTCTGAAAAAACAGGGAGGGCTGTGGACTCACCGTGTCAAGAAATAAATTCATTTATCAGGTAAGCATAAATTTTGTTTTCTTTCTAATGACACGGTGAGTCCACGGAATCATCTTAATTACTGTTGGGAATCAATACCCAAGCTAGAGGACACAGCTGATAAGAGAGGGACAAGACAGGTAACCTAAACAGGTAACCTAAACAGAAGGCACCACTGCTTGAAGAACCTTTCTTCCAAAAGAACCTCAGCCAAGGCTAAAAAATCCAAATTGAAAAATTTGGACAGGACATGCAGAGAAAACCAAGTTGCAGCCTTGAAAAACCGCTCCATAGAAGTTTCATTTTTGAAACCCACGAAGAAGAGATAGTCCTAAAAGAAAGAGATGCAACTCTCTCAGGAGACTGCTGCCCAGCAGCCTCATAACCAAAACCATAATACTTCTCAACCAGAAAGGAGAAGCAGAAGCTTTCACACCTAAACGTTTCTCAGAGAAACAGGAGCTCTATCTGAATTCAAACCCACAACCTCCTGCTTCAGGAGCATTGGAGCTAACCACTACACCACATCTCCCTACCTTAGTCGCCTGAAAATAAAATTTGAAACAGGCACAACCTCAAAATAGAATAACAAACGTTCTTCCGAAACTAACTATGCCGAAGAGAAGGAAAAACAATTTCCTGATTAAATCTTCTGTCTGAAACCACTTTAGGAAGGAACCTAATTTAGAACGAAGAACCACCTCATCTGCAAGAAAAAGATAAGGCGAACCACACTGCAAAACAGAGTTCCAACACTCTCTGAGCAGAAGAGAAAACCATAAAAAACAAAACCTTCCAAGAAAACTACTTAATATCTAAGGAACGTAATGGCTCAAATGAGCTTGCTGCAAAACTTTAAGAACAACGTTAAAACTCCCAGTAGGAGCAACAGATTTAAAAGCACAGGCCTGCCTAAGCATGACCAATAGATTGCATATCTGGCACGCCCGCCAGACTCTTATGCAGCAAAAAAGAAATAGAGAAATCTGACCCTTTCATGTAGAAAAGACTAAGGCTAAAATCCTGATCCTACTTCAAGAGTAGCCCTGGATTTACACCAATAAAGATATTAACGTCATAGCTTATGGTAAATCCTCTGTAACAGGCTTGTAAGCCTGAACCATGGTCACAATAACCGACTCAGAAAAAAACACGCATAGAGAGGACTAAGCGTTCATCTCCAAATAGCTTCAGAGAACAAATTTTGAAGATAAAGGACCCTGAACAAAAAGCTCCCTACTCAGAGGCAGACTCCAAGGCGGAAGAGATGACATCTCCTCTAGGCCTGCACACATCAGTTCCTGCAAAGGCCACGCAGGAACAAATAGATCACCGACGCTCTCTCCTGATTGATACAAGCAATGACTTGTAGAAGGAGGACAACCGGAGGAACAGGCATGTCAGCCTAAACCCAGAGGAACCGTCGGAGCATCCATCAAAGTGACCTGAGGATCTCGCACCCCATACCTCCGCCACTTGGCAATCTGCCGAGACGTCATCAGAGCTAACTCCAACACCCACATTTGAGGGTTAAGTCGGAGGACACCTCTGGAGAGTTCCCACTCCCCATGATGCTACCCAGTTGTCCATTCCTCGAAAGTGGATGACAAAAAAACAAAAAAACAACAATTGAGAGCTTTCGCCTAACTAACAATCCAATTCACCTCCAACATGGCTAAGGAACTCCGAGTTCCTCCCTGGTGGCTAATGTAAACCATTGGAGAGGTATTGTCTGACTGGAATCAAGCCAAGGACAACTGAGGTCAGACTATCAGAGCATTGTAAAACGCTCTCAACTCCAAAATGTTAAGTAGGAGAGCAGACACTTCTGCGCTGAAAACAAGACCCAGACATTTTGCCCGAGACAGAAATTCCTGGAAAGCCACCATGGAAGAGAGTCTATATTTATCCTCTCCATTCCATGGAAATAGCAAAGGAATTGATGACCGAATAAGCCACCTGTGGGTGGATTTGAACTCTTGACCCTTGGCTTCCCAGCTAGGTGTGCTAAGCTATACCAGATGGACTTTTTTTTAAAGAACCAGGAGCATTAGCTGACCACAAGCTCTTTAAATTTGAGTCACTGAAAGTGAGAAAATCAACGTCAGGAAGATCCCAACCTACAGGATGTAAAATGGCTAAGCTATTCGCTGAGCAGAAAAGAAGGAAAAGGAATAAATGCTTGATATCTGACTCGTCAGAAATCTTCTCGAATATAGAGAAAATATTAAGCCAACAAATTCCACCTTGTAGATGAAAAACTTCTCCGAATTCATCTGTCATCCATGAAAAAGCAGATTGGACCAGACCTCCTGAAGAGATCTTTCTCGAAGAAGGATGATACCCGACATATATTGTCTAGAAGAGCACCCTCTTCCTAGATTGACAAGACTGAGAAACTTAAAAAGATCCCAAAACATAGGAACAATAAGAACACCTCCTCCAGATCTAAATTCAATATGAATGGACCCTCCTGAAAACAAAAGGAAAAGGGTACTATTTTGAAGGTCAGAACTGGAGAAACTAGAGTAAAACACCTAGGTCTCGTTCCCAGACTGGAATGGAAACTATCACCCCCAGAGTGGAATGTCCGAACCCAGTACAAGGAATGTCTCATCATACCTGGATTGCAGATACTCTCAAAGGAGAAATCTGTCTTAAGAGAGGAAAACTTTAAAATGGACTCTAGAAGTTCTGACTGACTCTGCAGAAGAGAAGAAAAAGGAAAACAGTCCTTTAGACTCATTCTCTTGTCGTGAGGTAGAAAAAAGTAAGTTTATGCTTAACTGATAAATTAATTTCTTCTATGGTACGACAAGTCCACGGATTCATCCTTTACTTATGGGATATTATCCTCCTGCAAACAGGAAGTGGCAAAGAGCACCACAGCAGAGCCGTCTATATAGCTCCTCCCTTAGCTCCACCCCCCAGTCATTCGACCGAAGGTACAGGAAGAAAAAGGAGAAACTAAAAGGTGCAGAGGTGACTGAAGTTTAAAATCAAAAAATATAATCTGTCTTAAAATGACAGGGCGGGCCGTGGACTCGTCGTACCATAGAAGAAATTAATTTATCAGGTAAGCATAAATTTACTTTTCTTCTATAGCGTACGACGAGTCCACGGATTCATCCTTTACTTGTGGGATACAATACCAAAGCTACAGGACACGGATGAACAGGAGGGACAAGACAGATGGTTAAACAGAAGGCACCACTGCTTGAAGAACTTTTCTCCCAAAAATACCCCCCGAAGAAGCAAAAGTATCATATTTGGAAAATTTGGAAAAAGGTATAAAGCGAAGACCAAGTCGCAGCCTTACAAATCTGTTCAACAGAAGCATCATTTTTAAAAGCCCATGTGGAAGCCCCCGCTCTAGTAGAGTGAGCTGTAATCCTTTCAGGAGGCTGCTGTCCAGCAGTCTCGTCTGCCAAACGGATGATGCTTTTGAGCCAAAAATAAAGAGAGGTAGCCGTAGCTTTTTGACCTCTACGTTTTCCAGAATAGACAAAAAACAAAGAAGATATTTGACGGAAATCATTGGTTGCTTGCAAGTAAAACTTCAAAGCACGAACCACGTCCAAGTTGTGCAACAGACGTCCTTCTTAGAGGAAGGATTAGGACACAGAGAAGGAACAACAATTTCCTGATTGATATTCCTATTAGTAACAACCTTAGGAAGGAATCCAGGTTTGGTACGCAAAACCACCTTATAAGAATGGAAAACAAGATAAGGCGAGACGCATTGCAATGCAGATAGTTCAGAAACTCTTCGAGCCGAAGAGATAGCTACTAAAAACAGAACTTTCCAAGATAGAAGCTTAATATCTATGGAATGCAAAGGTTCAAACAGAACCACTTGAAGAACTTTAAGAACTAAATTCAAACTCCATGGCGGAGCAACAGGTTTAAACAAAGGCTTGATTTTAACTAAAGCCTGACAGAACGACTGAACGTCTGGAACATCTGCCAGGCGCTTGTGCAGTAGAATTGATAAAGCAGAAATAGCCCTTTCTCCAATCCTTCTTGGAGAGAAGACAAAATCCTAAGAATCCTGATCTTACTCCATGAGTAGCCTTTGGATTCGCACCAATAAAGATATTTATGCCATATCTTATGATAAATTTTCCTAGTGACAGGCTTTCGAGCCTGAATCAAGGTATCTATGACCGACTCAGAGAATTCCCGCTTGGATAAAATCAAGCGTTCAATCTCCAAGCAGTCAGCCGCAGAAAAAGTAGATTTGGATGCTGGAACAGACCTTGAATCAGAAGGTCCTGTCTCAGTGGCAGAGTCCATGGGGGAAGAGATGACATGGCCACGCAGGTGCTATCAAAATCACTGAAGCTCTCTCCTGTTTGATTCTGGCAATCAAACGAGAAAGGAGAGGAAATGGTGGAAACACATAAGCCAGGTTGAACGACCCGGGTACTGCTAGAGCATCTATCAGTACTGCCTGAGGATCCCTTGACCTGGACCCGTAACAAGGAAGTTTGGCGTTCTGATGAGACGCCATCAGATCCAATTCTGGTGTGCCCCATTGCTGAATCAATTGTGCAAACACCTCCGGATGGAGTTCCCACTCCCCCGGATGAAAAGTCTGACGACTTAGAAAATCCGCTTGCCAGTGATCCTCTCCTGGGATATAGATTGCTGATAGATGGCAAGAGTGAGTCTCTGCCCATCAAATTATTTTGGTAACCTCTATCATCGCTAGAGAACTCTTTGTTCCCCCCTGATGATTGATATATGCTACAGTCGTGATATTGTCCGACTGGAATCTTATGAATCTGGCCGAAGCCAGCTGAGGCCACGCCTGAAGCGCGTTGAATATCGCTCTCAGTTCTAGAATATTTATCGGGAGGAAAGCCTCCTCCTGAGTCCACAAACCCTGTGCTTTCAGGGAATTCCAGACTGCACCCCAGCCCAATAGGCTGGCGTCCGTCGTCACTATGACCCAAGCTGGCCTGCGGAAACACATTGCCTGGGACAGATGATACTGTGACAACCACCAAAGAAGAGAGTCTCTGGTCTCTTGATCCAGATTTATCTGAGGAGATAAATCTGAATAATTCACATTCCACTGTTTGAGCATGCATAGTTGCAGTGGTCTAAGATGCAAGCGAGCAAACGGCACTATGTCCATTGCCGCTACCATCAGTCCGATTACCTCCATACACTGAGCCACTGATGGCCGAGGAATGGAAAGAAGAGCTCGGCAGGTGGTTAAAATCTTTGATTTCCTGACCTCCGTCAGAAAAATTTTCATGTCCACCGAATCTATCAGAGTTCCCAGGAATGGAACTCTTGTGAGAGGGATAAGTGAACTCTTTTTTACGTTCACCTTCCACCCGTGAGATCTTAGAAAAGCCAACACGATGTCCGTGTGAGACTTGGCTAGTTGGTAAGTCGACGACTGAATTAAGATATCGTCCAAATAAGGCGCCACTGCTATGCCCCGCTGCCTTAGAACCGCCAGAAGGGACCCTAGCACCTTTGTGAAAATTCTGGGAGCTGTGGCCAATCCGAAGGGAAGAGCCACAAACTGGTAATGCTTATCCAGAAAGGCGAACCTGAGGAACTGGTGATGATCTTTGTGGATAGGGATGTGTAGATACGCATCCTTTAAGTCCACGGTGGTCATATATTGACCCTCCTGGATCATTGGTAAAATAGTCAGAATTGTCTCCATCTTGAAAGATGCGACTGAGGAATTTGTTTAGGATCTTGAGATCTAAAATTGGTCTGAAGGTTCCCTCTTTTTTGGGAACCACAGATTGGAGTAAAACCCCTGCCCCTGTTCTGCTTTCGGAACTGGGCGGATCACTCCCATGGTATATAGGTCTTCTACACAGCGTAAGAACACCTCCCTTTTTGTCTGGTTTGCAGACAATTGAGAAAGATGGAATCTCCCCCTTGGAGGAGAAACTTTGAAATCTAGAAGATACCCCTGGGTTATGATTTCTAAAGCCCAGGAGTCCTGAACGTCTCTTGCCCAAGCCTGAGCAAAGAGAGAAAGTCTGCCCCCTACTAGATCTGGTCCTGGATCGGGGGCTACCCCTTCATGCTGTCTTGGTGGCAGCAGCTGGCTTCTTGGTCTGTTTACCTTTGTTCCAAGTCTGGTTAGGTCTCCAGACTGACTTGGATTGAGCAAAATTCCCCTCTTGTTTTGCAGCAGGGGAAGAGGTAGAGGGACCACCTTTGAAGTTTCGAAAGGAACGAAAATTATTTTGTTGGGTCCTCATCTTATTTGTCTTATCCTGAGATAGGGCATGGCCTTTCCCACCAGTGATGTCTGAAATGATCTCTTTCAGTTCAGGCCTGAATAGGGTCTTACCTTTGAAAGGTATGGCTAAAAGCTTAGATTTTGATGACGCATCAGCAGACCGGGACTTAAGCCATAATGCTCTACGCGCTAAAATGGCAAAACCTGAATTCTTTGCCGCTAATTTAGCCAGTTGAAAAGCGGCATCTGTAATGAAAGAATTAGCTAGCTTGAGAGCCCAAATTCTATCCAGAATATCATCTAATGGGGTCTCAACCTGAAGAGCCTCCTCCAGAGCCTCAAACCAAAAAGCAGCTGCAGTAGTTACAGGAACAATGCACGCTATAGGTTGGAGAAGAAAACCCTGATGAACAAATATTTTCTTTAGGAGACCCTCTAATTTCTTATCCATAGGATCTTTGAAAGCACAACTGTCCTCAATAGGTATAGTTGTACGCTTAGCCAGGGTAGAAATAGCTCCCTCCACCTTAGGGACCGTCTGCCACGAGTCCCGCATGGTGTCTGATATGGGAAACATTTTCTTAAAAGTAGGAGGGGGAGCGAATGAAATACCTGGTCTATCCCACTCCTTGGTAACAATGTCCGAAATCCTCTTAGGGACCGGAAAAACATCAGTGTAGGCAGGAAACTCTAGAAATCTGTCCATTTTACACAATTTCTCTTGAACTACAATAGGGTCACAATCATCCAGAGTCGCTAAAACCTCCCTGATCAATAAGCGGAGGTGTTCTAGTTTAAATTTAAAAGCCGTCATATCTGAGTCTGTCTGAGGGAACATCTTTCCTGAATCAGAAATCTCTCCCTCAGAGAGCAAATCCCTCATCCCCAACTCAGAACATTGTGAGGGTACATCGGATATGGCTAATAAAGCGTCAGAGGGCTCAGCATTTGTTCTCACACCAGACCTACTGCGCTTCCCCTGCAACCCAGGCAGCTTAGATAAAACCTCTGTGAGGGTAGTATTCATAACTGCGGCCATATCTTGCAGGGTGAAAGAATTAGACGCACTAGAAGTACTTGGCGTCTCTTGTGCGGGCGTTAATGGTTGTGACACTTGGGGAGAATTAGATGGCATAACCTGATTCCCTTCTGACTGAGAACCATCCTGCGACATACTTTTAGTAGCTAAAATATGTTCTTTGCAATTTATTGACCATTCAGTACATGAGGGACACATTCTAAGTGGGGGTTCCACAATGGCTTCTAAACATATTGAACAATGACTTTCCTCAATGTCAGACATATTGAACAGGCTAGTAATGACTACAAACAAGCTTGAAAACACTTTAGTGAAAAAACAACAATCTTAAAAAACGGTACTGCGCCTTTAAGAGCAATAAAGCATACACGTTCTGCAAAACTGCTTTAAAATACACCAAACTTTTCAAATTTTTGATAGCAGACTCAATTTGTGTAGTTAAGTTTGCCCCACAAGAAAAGAAAACATTTAACCCTTTATTGCAAACCAGATTGATAATAAAGCCTAAATCCGGAGAAAAAAAGCACCCCTGGCGCCTACCTGCCCTCAGGGATTGTAAATATGGAGTTAAAGCTTCAATTTGGCCCAAAACATACACAAGGGCCCTCAGGAGTTGGAGCTTGCTGAGTGAAAACAACTGAGCATCTGAGGCTCGAAAATAGGCCCCGCCCATCTCACTCAATGTCTTTGCAGAACCACACCAGAGCGGTTTTAAACTAGCCATGTGGGTTCTGAGACCCAAAAAATAAGCCAAGTGTACCCTCAAAGTTGCCAAAAAAACGTTATTGCCCACAAAACATTAACAGCACTCCCAGTTCATAAAACGTTTTCCCACAAACATTCAAAAACCAGTGTCAACCATTTTTTAATTAGCCCCTTATGCAAGCTTAGTAATGCCCTTCTAAAGCTCTTAGGATTACTGCTTACCCTTACCCTCATGGGGATACTGTCAGCCTTTCTGAAATACAGTCTCTCCAGAAAAAATGACTGAACATACTTCACTGCTGTATAGCATGAAAACGTTCCTCACACTGAAGTTTCTTGTACCCCTCAGTTCTGTGGGAACTGCACTGGATCTTAGTGACAAATGCTAAGATCCTCATCCTCCAGGCAGAAGTCTTCATCCATCTGCTGCCTGAGAGTAAATAGTACACACCAGTACAATTTAAAACAAAAAACTATTGCTTGAAGAAATTAAAAACTAATATTTTATCACCTCTTTCACTTTACCCTTCCTAGTACTTAGAGTAGGCAAAGAGAATGACTGGGGGGTGGAGCTAAGGGAGGAGCTATATAGACAGCTCTGCTGTGGTGCTCTTTGCCACTTCCTGTTAGCAGGAGGATAATATCCCACAAGTAAAGGATGAATTTGTGGACTTGTCGTACCTTATAGAAGAAAAACAATTTCTCCCATGGATGCAAAAGTGAACTAACTACCTTTCATAGGATCGGGGATCTCTGAGCCATAGTAGAAAAACTCTTCGACACAGGGCACTGTGCATTATACTGGAGTTAATGACAGGAAAATCCCTTAAAGGACGGGAGACAGGGAGAAAGCTATCCCTAGCTTCTCCTATTCCTGTGAAATATCCAAAGCACGTCAAGAACATGTCCTCATAGAAGGAACATCAGAGAGAAAAAAAATAAAGTTTACAAAACTTCCAAAAGGTTGACAACAAGGTAATCCATGTCATCCAAGTAGCAAAAACCCCGTATAAAATCACACGAGGCGAAGAAGCATACATCTGAAGGATAAAACTTCAGTATCGGATGAAGGAGTTACACTGTCCAATTCTGAGATTTCACCCTCAGAAAAACAACCAGCGAATCTCCTCAAAGAAGAAAGGAAACAGAAACCAAACCAGGAAATATGCAAGAGGATATTTTATATTTCGGACGAAGTTAAGAAAAAAACAGGCAAAGTTGCAGATATCGCAGAAAATGCAAAATCTGTAAGCAAGCATACTCCTCCTGGAGATTTAGAGGAATCGCAGGGCACTGCATGTGATGCCAAAACGGCTTGGGACCTAAAGGAGAGAGCTGTGGCATTGCCTGAACAGCA
This sequence comes from Bombina bombina, assembly GCF_027579735.1. Lineage (NCBI taxonomy): Eukaryota > Metazoa > Chordata > Amphibia > Anura > Bombinatoridae > Bombina > Bombina bombina. The sequence goes on from NC_069503.1 coordinate 807,131,947, forward strand.
TCACCCTAGGAGACATAAGGATCAGATAAATTTATACCTCAAGCTTAACTGACAAGGAGGTACAGACATCTAGAACAGACTAAAGTTATTGTATTTTAAATAAATTTAAAAGTATATAAAATAAATCTATATTAATATCTATATTATTCCACAAAATTTTAAAATAATATATATATGAACAGAAATACACAGAGAATAGGAGAAAATGTTTCTCATCCAGCAAGAATTTTATCTTATCAATAGAGCACGGATCAGCAAATAAATCCCTGTGTAAGAAATTAGGCTCTTGGATATAAAAAGGAGAGAGCTGTTCTCTTCAACTAGAACCTTTATTTGATAAAATAAAGTCATTAGCACCGAGTATAAACATATCTTGTATATCTCTAGCAACAATTCTCAATGCCGCAAAGGCAAAAGGAACAACCCCTATGGCTAAAGTCACAGTGCGATATATACCACATCCGACAGAACCTTAAATCAAGGATACGGAACTAATCAATAACTCCATGCCGGAGAAACGAGGCGGGTTAAAAATTAATACACAAACATCTCTAAAAACATGGCGCCGCTCCTATAATTTGAAGGAGGTGTGGCCAAAATTGGCACGGAGGATTCATCTACCTTATTCGGACTACTTAATTAGAAGGGGTTCCCTTCCCAGAGAAGTTTCTTAATCATCACTTCCCTGTCGATCTACACTGGCATAGTCAAGCAGTTTCCACTCCTTACCACTCTGTTAAGCATTTCTAAGAGTGGGGAAGGAGGATACAAATGTGTGCTCAGTCAATAAAAATACAAACACATGTATGCAGCCCCTTAGAAGGGCGCCATTTGCGGTCTCCAAACATTTCAGACTTAAACACTCATGCACTAAACGGGGCTGCTAAGCTAACATGACAACAACGTTAGTGCCGCATATTTTAATCCTGTACATAATAAAAAATCTCCCAAATATAGAGATATTCAATTTGAGCCCCAAATACAGTTAACCCCTTCCTTGCTATGAAGGAGGTTAACCGCTAAGTCTCCAACACATGCAATAAAGTGCCTGCCAACTGCCTCAACCTTCCATAAAGGATTTTGTCTCATTAAAAAACAGAGGGTCTTAACCCCTTTAGTGCCAGCCTTCTAACCCCAGAAGAACAAAAGGCATTTACCTGCATTCTAGCCATCCGGCAGTCAGACAACTCAGAAAGTATGAGAGCATGCCGCTCCTCACAGATACCTGTGTAAAAAGAAAGACAGAGGAAACCTACTCAGGCTTTCAATAGCAGGGCAGCAACATGTTAGGAAAACACAGCAAAGCACACTTTACAATATCCTAACTGCTTTAAAGCTACCACAGCCCTGCTGAAGAGACTAACGTGGAGTACAGCTAGACCCAATTGTGATGGAAGATCAGAGCAATCTTGCCCAGACTTCAAAATAATAAAGTCTTGATAGAAGAATCTTAATCAGGACACCTAATTACTTCACCTCCTCCTTGCACTAGAGGCAAAGAGAATGACTGGGAGATTGTGGGTAGGAAGTGATATTTATCAGCTTTGCTGTGGTGCTCTTTGCCTCCTCCTGCTGGCCAGGAGTTATATTCCCAAAAGTAACTAAGATGATTCTGTGGACTCACCATGTCATTAGAAAGAAATTGTGTTTTATGTCCCTTCCCATTCCTTGAGTAAGGAGTGCACAATTCAGAGAGTTGTTTATTTTAGTGCTTAAAGAGACAGTCTACACTAAAATTGTTATTGTTTAAAAAGATAGATAATGCCTTTATTACCCATTACCCAACTTTACATAACCAACATTGTTATATTAATATACTTTATAACCTTTAAACCTCTAAATTTCTGCCTGTTTCTAAGCCACTAAAGACAGCCTCTTATTACATGCTTTTTTATTAACTTTTCACAACAGGATACTGCTAGTTCATGAGGGCAATATAGATAACATTGTGTTCACGCCTGTGGAGTAATTTAAGAGTCAGCACAAATTGGCTAAAATGCAAGTCAATAGATAATAAAGTCATGTAATCAGTGGGCTGTCAGAAGATGCTTAGATACAAGGTAATCACAGAGGTAAACAGTATATATACACACACACACACACACATATATATAAATATATATATATATATATATATATATATATACACATATACATACACACATATATATATATTTTTTTATTTTAATTCTTTATTTCTCCATACTGATACATACATATCATACAAAGAACGTTTAACATGGAAGTAAACCGTTACACAATTTACAGATGATTTCAATTAGAAAAAGTCATTGAGCTGATGTACACACATTTTCAATATAGGTCGTCGGTATGCATTTTCTACATTTTCCTATGTTCATACACAATAAACTAATTATTTTTGGCTTCAGAATCAATGAAATTACTCTCATCACCTCCAAATCCACTCTGTTCCGAAGCAGTTGAGAATATACAAACTTAAACTAAATCAAAAGAAAACAAAAGAAAAACATACCAAAACAAAACCAAATTACTGTTACCATTACTGTAGACCTTGGAGAGCGGCAGCACTTACCTTCAAGTCCTCATATATTGCCATTCGTTCTACGTCTCCTGTGGCCTTACTATGTATTTTACTTGTTCTAGCTAATGTCCTGGAGCTAGGAGCCACTCACCCCTCAACTGCGCCAGAAGGAAAACATTTGTATTCTTGAGCGGAAACAGGAGACGGGTTTTCACCTCCTGTGGTAGTGAGACTAACAGACGCTCCCATTTCCTCATAGGTAAACAGTATATTAATACAACTGTGTTGGTTATGCAAAACTGGGGAATGGGTAATAAAGGGATTATCGATCTTTAAAAAAAAAACATAATTTATGCTTACCTGATAAATTCCTTTCTTCTGTAGTGTGATCAGTCCACGGGTCATCATTACTTGTGGGATATTAACTGCTCCCCTACAGGAAGTGCAAGAGGATTCACCCAGCAGAGTTGCTATATAGCTCCTCCCCTCTACGTCACCTCCAGTCATTCGACCAAGGACCAACGAGAAAGGAGAAGCCAAGGGTGTAGTGGTGACTGGAGTATAATTTAAAAAATATTTACCTGCCTTAAAAAACAGGGCGGGCCGTGGACTGATCACACTACAGAAGAAAGGAATTTATCAGGTAAGCATAAATTATGTTTTCTTCTGTTAAGTGTGATCAGTCCACGGGTCATCATTACTTGTGGGATACCAATACCAAAGCAAAAGTACACGGATGACGGGAGGGATAGGCAGGCTCTTTATACAGAAGGAACCACTGCCTGAAGAACCTTTCTCCCAAAAATAGCCTCCGAGGAAGCAAAAGTGTCAAATTTGTAAAATTTGGAAAAAGTATGAAGCGAAGACCAAGTTGCAGCCTTGCAAATCTGTTCAACAGAGGCCTCATTCTTAAAGGCCCAAGTGGAAGCCACAGCTCTAGTGGAATAAGCTGTAATTCTTTCAGGAGGCTGCTGTCCAGCAGTCTCATAAGCTAAACGAATTATGCTACGAAGCCAAAAAGAGAGAGAGGTAGCAGAAGCTTTTTGACCTCTCCTCTGACCAGAGTAAACGACAAACAGGGAAGACGTTTGTCGAAAATCTTTAGTTGCCTGTAAATAAAATTTAAGGGCACGAACTACATCCAGATTGTGCAAAAGACGTTCCTTCCTCGAAGAAGGATTTGGGCACAAGGATGGAACAACAATCTCCTGATTGATATTCCTGTTAGTGACTACCTTAGGTAAGAACCCAGGCTTAGTATGCAGAACTACCTTATCCGAGTGAAAAATCAAATAAGGAGAATCACAATGTAAGGCTGATAACTCAGAGACTCTTCGAGCCGAGGAAATAGCCATTAAAAATAGAACTTTCCAAGATAACAACTTTATATCAATGGAATGAAGGGGTTCAAACGGAACACCCTGTAAAACGTTAAGAACAAGGTTTAAACTCCATGGTGGAGCCACAGCTTTAAACACAGGTTTAATCCTGGCCAAAGCCTGACAAAAAGCCTGAACGTCTGGAACTTCTGACAGACGCTTGTGTAACAGAATGGACAGAGCTGAGATCTGTCCCTTTAAGGAACTAGCGGATAACCCCTTTTCTAAACCTTCTTGTAGAAAAGACAATATCCTAGGAATCCTAACCTTACTCCAAGAGTAACCTTTGGATTCGCACCAATATAGGTATTTACGCCATATTTTATGGTAAATCTTTCTGGTAACAGGCTTCCTAGCCTGTATTAAGGTATCAATAACTGACTCAGAAAAACCACGCTTTGATAAGATCAAGCGTTCAATTTCCAAGCAGTCAGCTTCAGAGAAGTTAGATTTTGATGTTTGAAAGGACCCTGAATCAGAAGGTCCTGTTTCAGAGGTAACGACCAAGGTGGACAGAATGACATGTCCACCAGATCTGTATACCAAGTCCTGCGTGGCCATGCAGGCGCTATTAGAATCACTGATGCTTTCTCCTGTTTGATTCTGGCAATCAATCGAGGAAGCATCGGGAAAGGTGGAAACACATGAGCCATCCTGAAGGTCCATGGTGCTGTCAAGGCATCTATCAGGACCGCTCCCGGATCCCTGGATCTGGACCCGTAGCGCGGAAGCTTGGCGTTCTGTCGAGACGCCATGAGATCTATCTCTGGTTTGCCCCAACGTCGAAGTATTTGGGCAAAGACCTCTGGATGAAGTTCCCACTCCCCCGGATGAAAAGTCTGACGACTTAAGAAATCCGCCTCCCAGTTCTCCACTCCCGGGATGTGGATTGCAGACAGGTGGCAAGAGTGAGACTCTGCCCAGCGAATTATCTTCGATACTTCCATCATTGCTAGGGAGCTTCTTGTCCCTCCCTGATGGTTGATATAAGCTACAGTCGTGATGTTGTCCGACTGGAACCTGATGAACCCCCGAGTTGCTAACTGGGGCCAAGCCAGAAGAGCATTGAGGACTGCTCTCAATTCCAGAATGTTTATTGGAAGAAGACTCTCCTCCTGATTCCATAGTCCCTGAGCCTTCAGAGAATTCCAGACAGCGCCCCAACCTAGTAGGCTGGCGTCTGTTGTTACAATTGACCAGTCTGGCCTGCTGAATGGCATTCCCCTGGACAGATGTGGCCGATAAAGCCACCATAGAAGAGAATTTCTGGTCTCTTGAATGGAATGAAGGACACGGCATGCACTTTGAAGTTTTGTTAACCTGTCCTCTGTCAGGTAAATCTTCATTTCTACAGAATCTATCAGAGTCCCCAGGAAGGGAACTCTTGTGAGTGGAAAGAGAGAACTTTTCTCTTCGTTCACTTTCCATCCATGCGACCTTAGAAATGCCAGTACTATCTCTGTATGAGATTTGGCAGTTTGAAAGCTTGAAGCTTGTATCAGTATGTCGTCTAAGTACAGAGCTACTGAAATTCCTCGCGGTCTTAGTACCGCCAGAAGAGTGCCCAGAACCTTTGTGAAGATTCTTGGAGCCGTAGCCAGTCCGAATGGAAGAGCTACAAACTGGTAATGCCTGTCTAAAAAGGCAAACCTTAGATACCGGTAATGACTTCTGTGAATCGGTATGTGAAGGTAAGCATCCTTTAAATCCACTGTGGTCAAGTACTGACCCTCTTGGATCATGGGCAAAATTGTTCGAATAGTTTCCATCTTGAACGATGGAACTCTTAGGAATTTGTTTAGGATCTTTAAATCCAAGATTGGCCTGAAGGTTCCCTCTTTTTTGGGAACTACAAACAGATTTGAGTAAAACCCTTGTCCTTGTTCCAACCGCGGAACTGGATGGATCACTCCCATTAATAAAAGATCTTGTACGCAGCGTAGAAACGCTTCCTTCTTTGTTAGGTTTGTTGACAACCTTGACAGATGAAATCTCCCTCTTGGGGGAGAGGATTTGAAGTCCAGAAGGTATCCCTGAGATATGATCTCTAACGCCCAGGGATCCTGAACATCTCTTGCCCAAGCCTGGGCGAAGAGGGAAAGTCTGCCCCCCACTAGATCCGGTCCCGGATCGGGGGCCCTCAATTCATGCTGTCTTAGGGGCAGCAGCAGGTTTTATGGCCTGTTTGCCCCTGTTCCAGGACTGGTTAGGTTTCCAGCCTTGTCTGTAGCGAGCAACAGCTCCTTCCTGTTTTGGTGCAGAGGAAGTTGATGCTGCTCCTGCTTTGAAATTACGAAAGGAACGAAAATTGGACTGTCTAGCCTTGGCTTTGGCCTTGTCCTGAGGCAGGGCATGACCTTTACCTCCTGTAATGTCATCAATAATCTCTTTCAAGCCGGGCCCGAATAAGGTCTGCCCTTTGAAAGGAATATTAAGCAATTTAGATTTAGACGTAACATCAGCTGACCAGGATTTTAGCCACAGAGCTCTGCGTGCCTGAATGGCGAATCCTGAATTTTTAGCCGCAAGTTTAGTTAAATGTACTACGGCATCTGAAATAAATGAATTAGCTAACTTAAGGAATTTAAGTTTGTGTGTGATGTCATCTAGTGTGGATGATTGAAGTGTCTCTTCCAGAGACTCAAACCAAAATGCTGCTGCAGCCGTGACAGGCGCAATACATGCAAGAGGTTGCAATATAAACCCTTGTTGAACAAACATTTTCTTAAGGTAACCCTCTACTTTTTTATCCATTGGATCTGAAAAAGCACAGCTATCCTCCACTGGGATAGTGGTACGCTTAGCTAAAGTAGAAACTGCTCCCTCCACCTTAGGGACCATCTGCCATAAGTCCCGTGTGGCGGCGTCTATTGGAAACATTTTTCTGAATATAGGAGGGGGTGAGAAAGGCACACCGGGTCTATCCCACTCCTTAGTAACAATGTCAGTAAGTCTCTTAGGTATAGGAAAAACGTCAGTACTCGTCGGTACCGCAAAATATTTATCCAACCTACACATTTTTTCTGGGATTGCAACTGTGTTACAATCATTCAGAGCCGCTAATACCTCCCCTAGTAACACACGGAGGTTCTCAAGCTTAAATTTAAAATTTGAAATGTCTGAGTCCAGTTTATTTGGATCAGAACCGTCACCCACAGAATGAAGCTCTCCGTCTTCATGTTCTGCAAACTGTGACGCAGTATCAGACATGGCCCTTGCATTATCAGCGCACTCTGTTCTCATCCCAGAGTGATCACGTTTACCTCTTAGTTCTGGTAGTTTAGCCAAAACTTCAGTCATAACAGTAGCCATATCTTGTAATGTGATTTGTAATGGCCGCCCAGATGCACTCGGCGCTACAATATCACGCACCTCCTGAGCGGGAGATGCAGGTACTGACACGTGAGGCGAGTTAGTCGGCATAACTCTCCCCTCGCTGTTTGGTGAAATTTGTTCAATTTGTACAGATTGGACTTTTTTTTAAAGTAGCATCAATACAGTTAGTACATAAATTTCTATTGGGCTCCACTTTGGCATTGAACAAATAGACACAGGTATCTTCCTCTGAATCAGACATGTTTAACACACTAGCAATAAACATGCAACTTGGTTACAATCTTATTTAACAAAAACGTACTGTGCCTCAAAGAAGCACTAAACGATTAAATGACAGTTGAAATAATGAACTGAAAAACAGTTATAGCATCACTCTTTAAAAACAACACAACTTGTTAGCAAAGGTTTGTTCCCATTAGTAAAGCAACACTAATTAAATTTTAAACATAAAAATCACAGAGCAACGTTTTAAAACACAGTCACTATATAAATCTCACAGCTCTGCTGAGAGAATCTACTTCCCTTCAAAGAAGTTTGAAGACCCCTGAGTTCTGTTAGAGATGAACCGGATCATGCAGAAAATATAAGTGTAACTGACTGGAAATTTTTTGATGCGTAGCAAAGAGCGCCAAAAACGGCCCCTCCCCCTCACACACAGCAGTGAGAGAGAAACGAAACTGTCATAATCAAAACAAGCAAACTGCCAAGTGGAAAAATAATGCCCAAATATTTATTCACTCAGTACCTCAGAAATGCAAACGATTCTACATTCCAGCAAAAACGTTTAACATGAATTAAATACCTATTAAAAGGTTTAATGTACTTTTACAGAGTAATTCCGGTGAAATACCATCCCCAGAATACTGAAGTGTAGAGTATACATACATGTCATTATAACGGTATAGCAGGATTTTCTCATCAATTCCATTCAGAAAATAAAAACTGCTACATACCTCAATGCAGATTCAACTGCCCGCTGTCCCCTGATCTGAAGCTTTTACCTCCCTCAGATGGCCGAGAAACAGCAATATGATCTTAACTACTCCGGTTAAAATCATAAGAAAAACTCTGGTAGATTCTTCTTCAAACTCTGCCAGAGAAGTAATAACACGCTCCGGTGCTATTGTAAAATAACAAACTTTTGATTGAAGTTATAAAAACTAAGTATAATCACCATAGTCCTCTCACACCTCCTATCTAGTCTTTGGGTGCAAGAGAATGACTGGAGGTGACGTAGAGGGGAGGAGCTATATAGCAACTCTGCTGGGTGAATCCTCTTGCACTTCCTGTAGGGGAGCAGATAATATCCCAGAAGTAATGATGACCCGTGGACTGATCACACATAACAGAAGAAACTAAATATATCACCATAGTCCTCTCACACATCCTATCTAGTCGTTGGGTGCAAGAGAATGACTGGAGGTGACGTAGAGGGGAGGAGCTATATAGCAACTCTGCTGGGTGAATCCTCTTGCACTTCCTGTAGGGGAGCAGTTAATATCCCACAAGTAATGATGACCCGTGGACTGATCACACTTAACAGAAGAAATAACATTTCTATTGTAGACTGTCCCTTTAAAGGGACATTATACACTCATTTTTTCTTTGCATAAATGTTTTGTAGATAATCTATTTATATAGCCCATAAAGTTTTTTTTTTTAAATTAATGTATAGTTTTGCTTATTTTTAAATAACATTGCTCTGATTTTCAGACTCCTAACCAAGCCCCAAAGTTTTATGTGAATACGCTCGACTACCTACTCCAGCTTGCTCCTGTTTGTGTAAAGGGTCTTTTCATATGCAAAAGAAGGGGGAGGGGGGAGAGTGTCTTATTTGTCACTTGCAGTGGGCTTTCCAGCTACCTTTTCAACAGAGCCAAACTGACAGCTTCTAAGTAAGTTTTTAAACAGTTTTATACTGGATTTTTATATCAGTATCTGTGCATATTATTCTTTATAGTAGTGTCTATTACATGCAGTTATATGAAAATGAGTGTATACTGTCCCTTTAAGAACCAGTTAATACAGTAGAATTGATTAATCAACAAATAGATAATAAAAAAGACAATGAAATAACACTATGAATTTTAAAAAAGCAATAGATTTTTTTTTCTGACAAATTTCAAAATTAACTTCAGTTTGCAGTAAATTTCACTACCCCCTGTTATCACACCTAATCATGGGATATGATTAAGAAATACTTAAGTAATTTTAGTTGTGGTACAATGTATATGATAAGAAAGAAATCTAAGAAAAACACAAAACACACAAAAAAATAATCTTCACTGAAACATAAAATAACCTAAAGCAAGCTATGGCTGAATCTGACAATCAGCAACTGAGGTGGTTCCTGGATGCTATTATCATTTATTTTTACACCACTATGACAGATGCAAAGTACAATAATAAAAAAATACATAAACAGAAAAAAAAGTGTAGAGGACACTGCCTGCAAGTCACTGTATAGTAATTGCCCCCTCCTAAGTCAACCTATGTATGGTTTAGTGGGAACTGTCCTACACTTTTGGACAAGTTAACCCCTTCAAATAATGTATTTTCCCCCATAAAAGGTCTATTTACAATTTACTCTTTGTTACATGCCCATAGATTATATTAAAGGGACAGTCTACACCAGAATTGTTATTGTTTTAAAAGATAGATAATCCCTTGTTTATTTATTCCCTAGTTTTGCATAACCAACACAGTTATATTTATATATTTTTTACCTCTGTGATTATCTTTTATCTAAGCCTCTGCAGACTGCCCCTTTATTTGTTCTTTTGACAGACTTGCAGTTTAGCCAATCACTGATGGCTCCCAGGTAACTTCACGTGCACGAGCACAGTGTTATCTATATGAAAAACATGAAGTAACACCCTCTAGTGGTGAAAAAAATGTTAAAATGCATTCTTAAGAGGCGTCCTTCAAGGTCTAAGAAATTAGCATATGAAACTCCTAGGTTAAGCTTTCAACTAAGAATACCAAGAGAACAAAGAAAAATTGGTGATAAAATTGGAAAATTGTTTAAAATTACATGCCCTATCTGAATCATGAAAGTTTTTTTTGGACTAGACTGTCCCTTTAACGGTTTCATTTATAGGTGAGAGACTAGAGGTTTGTCTGATCTGTGTTAAAGCATTCCAGATATGGAAAAGCAAAAGGCCAAATTATTCACTTGAAACAAACTTTTTCTGATTTTGAGACCTTCTTGAATTAAGGTGATGATTTTAAGGCCAAACTGGAGTATACACTGTCCATTATCCATAGGACCTTGGAAGAAGTTAAAGATCTGATTAGAAGACTCACTCTTAGGGGACATTTATCATGGTCCACCAGAGTGGTCACTTTCCATTTTTAACAATATTCAGTCAACAATATAATGAAGTGTGTATAATCATTAAAAAAAAAATCTGCTGGTAGTTTAGCAGATGAAGATTTACATGAGATCGTATCACAGGGATGTAAATATTTGTCTCATAGAAATTGTACAATAGGTAATGTACAGCCTGTGATCATACATTTATTACCACATGCTATCTGTCCTCTGTTACCCAGAAAGTTTATACTTTAGATTCCTGTACTAACTGTAGGCTACATATGTAAAATAGTTGCTGACGTGTATAAAGTGTAATAAACAATAAATAGGTTGCACTTCTAGAGAAGAAAGTGTTAGTATTCTCAAACATCCAAACGATATCATGGCAATTAATCCGTGTTCATCACTGGCCTCACACTTTATTGAAACACACGCTTGTCAGACAATTCTTTAAGTGGTGTGTGACAGAACATGTTGTAAGTCCATTAAAAGGAGGTAATAACGGTCTTTTGGCCAAATGAAAAGTTTACTGGATTTTCCAGTTATGTACATGGGTTTCATTAGGCTTCAATATGATAAGCAAATCTGATCCTTTTTTAATGCTAAAGTATTTGATCTCCTGTGTTCCTTAAATGCATTAAGCATCATGTCTATTTTGTTAACTATACTTTAAGGATATTTCATTTTTTTGTGCAATTTTGTAATGATTAAGGCGGCAGTTGTAGTCGAAATGCGTAAGACCAACAGTTCCCCTGCTTTTGTTTTATCATGCTTTTATAAATTGTTCAAGAAAATTATTTTTAACTCTGAGCTCTGCAATCAAGCTGTTACTGTTTACTATAAACCACTTTACATGAGATGATCGAATGGCCAAATGGACTTATGAGCATACATGAAGGAATTACAATGGAAGAGTTGAGGGGGAAGGTGAGGGATCAAAGGCAAGAGAAACCAGGAAACTCTATAACAGGTGTAAAGGTAGAAGAAACATGTTTTCTGATTGAATAGTATATCCTTGACAATCCTGCAATATTTTTGGAGGTTGGGAGCTTGGCAAATGTTCAAGTTTCCAGAGTGAAACTAGGGACTGATTTGTCTCTGCCCACAGCCTCACTCCTCCTGTTGTAGCCCCACCCACAAAACACCTCCCTGTCTCAGAGAGCGTCCAGCAAATGGTGGGTATTATGGAATACTGGTATTGAATAATTCCCAAAAAATGTATAAGGGGTTATTTTCAATAAATAGATGATTGCTGGTGTTTGAATGATTTGGAGTAGCTTGAAATCCCAACAAATCTCAGCAATGCACCTCCCAAGAGAATTCTGACTGATTGGAATAAGGGATTTAGAAACAGAAATCTAAAAATACATTTATATTACAGTTAAGTTTCATAAAAAGCAAAAATCAATTAGATTAGCCTTTTTTTTTCCTTCAGTGATGTAAGTTTAATCAACCCTGTTCCTACAGGATAATCCAGTCACAGTCTACTATGACTACATAGTTGTCAAAACCATCCATAACAAAAAAATAATAATATTATTTATCTGTAATGCTATTTAAAAATGTGTATATATATATATATATATATATATATATATATATATATATATATATATATATATATATATATATATATATATATATATATTTATTTATATTAGGGGATGCACCGAAATTTCGGCCGCAGAACGTACCGAAATTTCGGCCGCAGAACGTTTTGGCCGAAAAGGGCATTTTTGGTTATTTCGTTTTCGGGTTTTTTTGCCTTTTATTTTCTGTAAAATTATTGTGTAGCATATTTCAAATTTGATGCCAGCCTAGAGCTGCTGTTTGAGTTCATTACTTCACTTACTGTTTTTCCTATAATAATAGTTTTCTAGGACTATACTTTATTTTGATAATTGGTAAAAACAAACAAAAAAAACAAAAAAAAAAAAACGGTTAAATCTGATTATGTTACACAGAACTAAATAAAGAATAATACTAGCGATGCACCAAAATTTGGGCCGCCGAAAATGTGCAGTTCCAATTTTGGCCCAAAGAGGACCAAAATGGCTAAAATATACAGCCCTCCCCTGTTCTATTGAGTTACATATCTATCCTTAGCATAAGGTGAGCAGCACAGCACTGGCATGGTACACAGAGCACACACATAAGTACCGTAACATATAACATAATGATATTTGAAGCCAGCAGTGCCCTTTTTTTTTTTTTTTTTTTTTCAGAAGGAAACCAAAGTTCTGAATACAGTATTCAAAGGAGGATAAGTAACATGTTTATAAACACTTGATATTATCAGACACAGCCCTAAGCACCAGTGAATATGTATAAGCCTTATATACAGTACTCATACATCAGCCTCTTGTGCGTAGACATTTTATTCGCCTGAGGCAAATATGCGTGCACACTATATATGCATAAGCACCAAGCTCGCACACAGTTGGTACAAATTAGCACCCACCAGACAGTGTATACAAAAAAGCACAGTAACTTTCTATAACCACCTTGCACGTAAGGTCGTACCCAAGCCTCAGTGATCCAGGTGATAGGTGACAGACAGCCTCCATTTCGGGCTCCGGACATATAATCTGACGGGTCAGTGTGAAACCCTAAACAGGAACTAGGCGGAGATACGAGACACGATCAGGTGCAGCCACGCCTATTGCACGTTTAACTACACCCAAAAACAAAACACGTCCATCTGGTATTGCAAGGACAAGAGAAGAAAGAGAGCGCAACCCACTCTAAGGGTAAAAATGTTTTAATATAACACGCAATGCAAGAAGTGCTAGTAATGCACGTACAGAATATAAAATCAAACAGGCACAATCATATCACCACAGTCCGGTTTGTCAGTATCAGCGTGTCTCGATGTTTCAGCAGTCCGTGATCACCTTCCTACACTCTCCGGAAAAGTTTCAGGGTCTCACGGTACTAGCAGGACCGTAGCTGAATCAGGCAATTTCTGACTGTGGTAGATTGAAGTGCGTATACCTCTACGCGTTTCGTCAAGCTCCGGCTTAACTTTCTCAAGAGGATATATTAAATTCCAAAAGTCCGTGGTTTTTAAATGTTCAAGGAAAAGCGCGCCCCTAGCATCTCAACTTCTCATTGGGCTGACGCTTCCCTTTGTGATTGGCTTAATGTCCAGACAACTCCCATATAAAATGGACCAATAGGAGCAGTCCATTCACGTCACTAGAAAAATAGGAAAAAACAACACAACGAACAACTTAAAAAGGAAATTACTCACAGCTTAATCAATGCGAGAGTGCATATACATATAAAGAAAATGCTCGAATAGGTATAATGCAAATACTTAAAAAATTTTAAGATCAGATATTTTATAAGTACAAGGAAAAAGGAAGCGCTGAGAGTTCACATACTCAAACAAAAGGATACCTATATATTTATTCATATTGAAAAGTTAATGTTGTTCTTTAAAAATCTATATTTTAAACACATAAATAAATCCATCATGTAAGTTAAAAGAAATAACATTACTAAATAGTTTCAAGTTAAAAATATTTTATATCTTCCTATTTGTTAATAACACTATATTAAAACTGTATTAAGAAATAGATTAAAATCACATAAATGCTTGTAGATCCAAATAGATATTAAGGCCTTTTTCGTTAATGTTATTTAAGGTCTGCAATTCGTGGATCCAGAACGTTTCACGTTGTCTAAGACTTCTAAGTCTGTTCTTGGAACCATTAGGAGGTATCCAGTCAAGTATCATAATTTTTAATCCCTGCGGGTCCGCTCCATGGTAATTTAGGAAATGTAGGGGAACACTATGGTTTTCTACTTTGTTCTTTATATTGTTAAAATGTTCATTAAACCTATTTCTTATTAGTCTTTTTGTACGCCCTATGTAATAACAATGGCAATTACACATTTAAGTAGATAGACCACAAAGGTGGATTTACACGTAAATTGGTGTTTAATTTTAAAAGTTTTTGAATTGTTCAGATCATTGAATTAATCCCCTCTAATGATCTTATTGCACATATTACAGTTCTTGATACCACATGGCCATGTTCCATTAGTTCTACTTAGCCAATGTGTTTTCTCTGTATGGGGTACTTTATGTGTTGCTTTAAATTTAGAGGGTGCTAAAATATTTTTAAAATCCTGGTTTTTCTTATAGGTTATGGTTGGTTTATTAGGTAATGTGTGACCCAGTATGGGATCTGAGGTTAAAATTCCCCAATGCTTTTTGAGGATATATTCAATGTCTTTACTTCCCTGATTGTAAGTGGTGATAAATCTAATGGTATTATCTGTTTTATTGGCACTTAAGCCTCCATTTTGTTTATTAGTTTTGGGTATTAGCATTGTGGTTCTATCCATTTTGCTAACTTTTTCTTTTACAGAGGACAAAAGACTCTCATTGTAACCTTTCTCTTTAAATCTGCAGTCTAGGTTTTCTGAATCTTTATTAAAGTTTTCTAGATATGTACAATTTCTTCTAATCCTTTGATATTGCCCAAGTGGAATATTGTGTTTCCACCTGGGCAAATGACCGCTGTTAGCACTCAAAAAGCCATTTTTGTCGGTTGGCTTTCTATAGTTGCGTACAGCAATATTACTGTCTGTATCAATGTATAGAATTAAATCTAAGAATTCAATACTTTTACTCTGTATGTTACTGGTAAATTTGAGGTTCATTGGATTAGTATTAATGTGTTCTATGAAATTATGTACAGATTGTTCCTTACCTTTCCAAATTATAATAATATCGTCAATATAACGAAAATAACTAATATTTTTTGCATAAGGATTATTTGACCAAATAAATTTATTCTCAAACGAACTCATAAATAAATTGGCATACGATGGGGCAAAGGTGGTCCCCATCGCAGTGCCTTGTAACTGTAAATAAAAGTCAGAATTAAATTCAAAATAGTTATGTTTTAAAATAAAATCTATTCCTTTTAAAATAAAATCTATTTGTAACGATGATAAACTGCTATTGTTCTTTAAGCTTTCTGTCATGGCTGCAATGCCCAAATGGTGTGGGATGCTGGTGTAAAGGGAGGTGACATCGCATGTCACCCAAAGATAATCACACTCCCATTTTTTACCCTCAAAAGTTGTAATAGTTTGAGTAGTATCCTTTAAAAATGATTTGGTATTTTTAACCAGTGGTTGTAAAAAATAATCAATATAGCTCGAAAGGTTACTGGTTAATGAACCGATTCCTGAGATAATTGGCCTTCCTGGTGGATCCACCAAAGTCTTGTGGACTTTGGGGAGATGGAAAAATATAGGGATAGAGGGGTCTCTATCCACCAGGAAGTGATATTAATCATTATTGAATATACCGTTGGATTTGGCCTCTGTAAGAATAATATTAAGTTCTTTGACAAATTTATTTGTGGGATTAAATGTTAGCTTTTTATATGTTTCCTTATCGTCTAATATTCTATTAGCTTCATTGAGGTAGTCAGCTTTATCTTGCACAACCACTCCACTGCCTTTATCAGCATTTTTTATTATAATTTCAGAGTTATTTCTTAGTTCCTTGAGTGTTTTTCTTTCCTGGATAGATTATCATTGTATCTATTAACGCATTTGTCGTTTTTCTCATTCCATAATTTGGATAGATCTGTATTCACCATTTTGTTAAAAAATTTTAGATGTTCTCCAATGGGAAAAAATTAGAGGGTCTCTTAAAATTAGTATGTTCAATTAAATCTTGCTCAATTGTTTCGTGTAAGCTGTAATTGGCTAGTGTATCATCTTGAGACAAATATGTATTCATTAATGATTCTAAAGTATGTAAAGTATCTTTATCTTGTGAATCTAAGATGTCTACAGTTCTAACTGGACTTGTTGTACTAGGCTGTTTGAGAAAATATCGTATATAATATAAAAGATCTATATAGGTCTCATATTTATTGGGTGCTTTTTTGGGGGCAAAATTCAGGCCTTTTGCAAGTAAATTGATTTCTTTATCACCCAGTTTTTTTGGTCGTCAAATCAAAAACATTTTCTCTATTTTTAAGTGTATTTGTTTTTTGTTTTTTTAATTTCTGTACATGTTTTCCCCCTCTCATTCCTCGCTTATTCGTTTTCTTTTGGCATTTGTATGTAATTCTTTTTCTTCTATGTGTCCTTGTACATGAGGTGATATTGGATCCAATAATCTGTCTGTTCTTGGATATAAAAAATGTGACCTCTGATTGTAATTGACATTAACTTTTCAATATGAATAAATATATAGGTATCCTTTTGTTTGAGTATGTGAACTCTCAGCGCTTCCTTTTTCCTTGTACTTAAAATTTTTTTAAGATCAGATCATTTATAAGTATTTGCATTATACCTATTCGAGCATTTTCTTTATATGTATATGCACTCTCGCATTGATTAAGCTGTGAGTAATTTCCTTTTTAAGTTGTTCGTTGTGTTGTTTTTTCCTATTTTTCTAGTGACGTGAATGGACTGCTCCTATTGGTCCATTTTATATGGGAGTTGTCTGGACATTAAGCCAATCACAAAGGGAAGCGTCAGCCCAATGAGAAGTTGAGATGCTAGGGGCGCGCTTTTCCTTGAACATTTAAAAACCACGGACTTTTGGAATTTAATATATCCTCTTGAGAAAGTTAAGCCGGAGCTTGACGAAACGCGTAGAGGTATACGCACTTCAATCTACCACAGTCAGAAACTGCCTGATTCAGCTACGGTCCTGCTAGTACCGTGAGACCCTGAAACTTTTCCGGAGAGTGTAGAAAGGTGATCACGGACTGCTGAAACATCGAGACACACGCTGATACTGACAAACCGGACTGTGGTGATATGATTGTGCCTGTTTGATTTTATATTCTGTACGTGCATTACTAGCACTTCTTGCATTGCGTGTTATATTAAAACATTTTTACCCTTAGAGTGGGTTGCGCTCTCTTTCTTCTCTTGTCCTTGCAGTGTATTGTTATATCAGGAGCACAGCCCTGGTTGTCCTTTTGAGAGCAGCACCCACCGATTTACCAACCACACCTGGGAAGTATTTTACTTATTCCAGATTAGTGTTAAAACTGTTATTTGATGTTTCGAATATCTATACATATATAATAAATGTTCACTTAGATCTATTTAGCTCTGATTTGGAAATCTTGCTTTTTCCTTATATATCAACATTGTATGTTTTGAACATTAGAATATCCATCAGATTTACTCTTTACTCTGTGCAAAGAAGCGCAGCTTATATTTTGCTCCACCTGGTATTGTTGTCTGGCTATAACCACGCTCTCCCTTGTAGAGCTCCACCAGTTTCACTGCAGATCAAGCCATACGGTACAAGTGACCACACCCATTTGTTGGAGCTTTCCCACCTACAAGCTCTCTCAGCTACACACACACACTGTAGTTAAAAAAGAAAAAAAAAAAATGTGGTTTCGGTTTTCGGCCAGGGGCATCCTGAATTTTCGGTATCGGTTTCGGTCCAGAATTTTCATTTCGGTGCATTATATATATATATATTTTTATTTATTTATTTATTTATTTATTTATATATATATATATATATATATATATATATATATATATATATATATATATATATATATATATATATATATATATATATATATATATATATATATATATATATATATATATATATATATATATATATATATATATATATATTTGCACCGATACCATTTTTTTTAGACCGAGTACCAGTACCGATACTTTTTTTCAAATACTCACCGATACCAATTACCGATACTTTTTTTATGTCATGACAGTTTACCAAGCACAATACAGACTATTGATTTAAGATTGCTTCTTTATAATTATGAACTGTATCTCAAAAGACATTTTGAAATATTAAAACAGTTTTTTGTGCTTGTTGTCACAAAGTTTGCAGAACATGTTTATAAATAAAAATATTACAATAACATATATTAATAATAACAACAATAAAATAACAGCTGCAGCAGCTGGGGCTGGAAAGCTACAATTTAAAGGGATGATTACTGGACGCAATTGGGTTGTAGGGTGCTTGTATAACTCATCAATCTGACATTTGTATTTAATGCAAAGTAATATAATTTAATTCTGAAAATAATATTGGGGAAGGAGTATCCCAGTAATCCTCTGAGAAAAATGGGGCATTTGCATTCTACTGACTCAACAGAAAATAGGGCTGGTCTTCATATTTTTCCAGGGCTGCTTTTTATTCCCAGTCCAGCCCTGGCTAAGGATGTTCCTCAGAGTACAGTATGTTTTGAGCACAATTGTGCAAGATGAGAACTAGCAGTATAACAGGCAATCTAGCAATTAGAGTAATT
Organism: Bombina bombina; assembly: GCF_027579735.1. Lineage (NCBI taxonomy): Eukaryota > Metazoa > Chordata > Amphibia > Anura > Bombinatoridae > Bombina > Bombina bombina. Next base: position 807,150,781 of record NC_069503.1, read on the forward strand.
TTTCAAAAGCAAGTACTTATTAAGGAACAGAAGCATCTCTGCATGTTCAGCTATAAGTCTATTTCTGCAATCAGTAAGGATGTTTGACGCTAAACTGAACAGCGTTTCACTTTTCACACTACTGCATGAGTCAGAAAGATATTTTTGGGCCATTAAATCTCAGTTTAATAACTGCCCATTACTTCAGGGGTTTGTCTCAATGAGGTACAGTGATCTCTCCCAGGTAGGCTTCCAGCTGTAAAGTAGCAGCTTTTGGAGCACTGCTTTGACTTCTAAAAATACAAAAAACAGCAATTTGTATTGGCAGAACAGAAGCGAACAATTTTTAGTTAAAGGGACAGTCTAGGCCAAAATAAACTTCCATGATTCAGATAGAGCATGTAATTTTAAACAATTTTCCAATTTACTTTTGTAACGGTACCAACCGGATACCAAGGGTTAACACCAGGGAACAATGTCCTGCATAGGGAATCAGCAGTTCACAACCCAGCCAGTTTTCAGGTTTTAAACAGAATAACACTTTATTTGAAGGCAGCATACAGATTTATACAGGTTTTTAACCCCCCCTCAGATGGGGGTTGAAAGAATGTTGTACATTAGATAGAAGGGAGAAGCGCCCTTGACATGATACAATAGGATTATATTACTTAAACACTTCAACCACAGGACACTCTTGACTCTCCTTATCACTTAGGCGTTTCTCTCTGGGGGTGATCAAACAATAGAATGCTAAGCATTAATTAGATTGTAGCTGGAGCCAGCCACTTGTGGTTAGAAAATAAAGTTAACACTTTCAGTCCTGACCGAAGGGTCTGTCACAGACAACCTTTCTTACGTTATAGTCCAGAAGTGGCTAGGTTTGCCACAATGCTCCCCCAGAACCAAGCCGGCATACACAGTCTGATCCCAACGGATCGGCTTGGGGATGTCCGGGGCAACAACTTTCGGCTCAAGTAAGCTACGGGGTGTTCTCCGCCATCTGCTCCAACTTTGCTCAGTACTGCCCCCACCCCAAACATGGAAGCGTCTCTTCCCGGAGGGACTGGGCTTGGGTAGTCACAGGGTTAACATTAGCGGGATCCATGGGAGCATAGGCAGAAACAAGGGGGGCCAAGTCATTTCCAAGGAGAACATCAGCAGGTAAGTCCTTCTTGACCCCCACATTCACAAGTCTAGCGCCCACTCCCCAATCCAAATGTACCCTGGCAACAGGTAGGCGGAACACAGTGCCCCCTGCTACCCTCACAGCCACAGTGTCTCCAGTGTGCTGTTTCTCAGGCACCAAGTTCTCTTGAAGCAAGGTCATGGTAGCACCAGTATCCCGTAGACAACTGACCTCCTTCCCATTCACTTTAACCCGTTGCCGGTTATTCCGGTGGGCAGCTTGCACGGGGTCTGCTTCATGTAGGCTGCCCCAGCATTCTGGCGCCTCTACGTAGCGGGCCACAGGCTGAGGATTATGTGGGATTCCGCCAGCGGGTCTTCTCCAGGACTGTGCTTGATTCGCTGCATTTAGGGGACACTCTGGTCTTTTGTGCCCTAGTTGCTTACATCCAAAGCACCGAATAGGTTGTGAGTAGCCCCGCGAATTGAACCGGGCTCTCTGAGGGTAGTTCGTGGCCGGAGGCCGTGTGGTATAGCGGTGCGCCGGGGGTTGGTAACTGGCAGCTGCTGGGGTGACTGGGGGTCTGTACTCCACTCTAGCAGTGGGCAATCGGTATACTGCTCCCCCTGCCCCTCGTACTGCCACGGATCCGCCAGTGGGTGCTGTATCCGGCACCAAATGGGGAGCTATCAGGGTTAAAGTAGCTCCCGAATCCCGAAGTCCCTGGACCGACATCACCTCATGCAGAATTCCCAGGGGTTCCTCGGCTTGGGTCCTCAACACCTCATGAGCGGCTGGCTCCGTTTGGTAATGGTGAGCAGCCGCCCTTGGGGCCAGGTTCTGTCTGACCTGGTTCCAAGCTTGTCTGCTCCGATTTTGGGTGCACTCACGTGCCATATGTCCCCACTGCTTGCAGGTGTGGCATTGTATATTAGCCCGTCCGTTGTTAGGCTGTAGTCCATGGTGCCTCCTGGCATCAAAATGCTGGTCTGCTAATCTGGCTGCTTCGGTTAAGGTGAGGGGTTTTCGATCTCTCACCCATTCTTGGGCTTCTGGGGACAAGCCGTTAAAGAATTGCTCCAACAGCATCAGTTGTCGCAATTCTTCCATGGTGGTAGCTTGGCTGGCCTGTATCCACCCCTGAGATGCTTGATCCAGCTTGTGGGCCCACTCTGCATGGGAATCTCTTTCTGGCTTGCGCAGGCCTCTAAACTTGCGCCGGTATGCCTCTGAGGTAATGGCATATCTTTCCAAGATCGCTCTCTTCACTTTAGCGTAATCCTTGCTGTCCTCCCTGGGTACAGCGCGATACGCTTCCGCTGCCCTACCGGCTAGCTTGCCTGCTAGCACCGGCACCCATACGGACTGCTCCAAATCATGTAACTCGCACAGTCTCTCAAAATCCTGTAAATACCCATCAATCTCATCCTTCTCCTCACAAAACATTTTAAATGCATGGTATGGGATTTTGGGTCTTACTGGGTTGCTGAGTGCGTCCAAAATGGATTCTGCTCGGGAGGATGCATTCCGCGGACTGTGTGCCATCACGTACTCCTGCACATCTGCCATTACCACGGATAGCATATCCCGTGGTACAGGTTGGGGTAAAAATTCCAGCCTGGTCCTCATTTCCCTCTGGTATAGGGTCTCCTCCATGGCTGCTGGAGGCGTAGCGCTGCGAGCTCTGTCTCCCTCCATCAGCTCAGCAATTAATATAGCCTTGGGTTTGCTGCTGCCTATCTTTCCCCTGGCTTCTAGCAGTTCCTTTTACGTTTGTCTCTTTAGCTTAGAATAATCCATCTCCATTCACTTCGGTCCCTGGTACTCCTTCCATCTTAGTCAGTATTGTAGTAATCCCCCTCTTCCTGAGGTTACTGCTTGTGTAGTTGCTCTTCTGGGCGATAAGGTTCATTCCGTCGCTTGCCACCAATTGTAACGGTACCAACCGGATACCAAGGGTTAACACCAGGGAACAATGTCCTGCATAGGGAATCAGCAGTTCACAACCCAGCCAGTTTTCAGGTTTTAAACAGAATAACACTTTATTTGAAGGCAGCATACAGATTTATACAGGTTTTTAACCCCCCCTCAGATGGGGGTTGAAAGAATGTTGTACATTAGATAGAAGGGAGAAGCGCCCTTGACATGATACAATAGGATTATATTACTTAAACACTTCAACCACAGGACACTCTTGACTCTCCTTATCACTTAGGCGTTTCTCTCTGGGGGTGATCAAACAATAGAATGCTAAGCATTAATTAGATTGTAGCTGGAGCCAGCCACTTGTGGTTAGAAAATAAAGTTAACACTTTCAGTCCTGACCGAAGGGTCTGTCACAGACAACCTTTCTTACGTTATAGTCCAGAAGTGGCTAGGTTTGCCACAACTTTTATCACCAATTTTGCTTTGTTCTCTTGGTATTCTTAGTTGAAAGCTTAACCTAGGAGGTTCATATGCTAATTTATTAGACCTTGAAGCCCACTTCTTTCAGATTGCATTTTAACAGTTTTTACCACAAGAGGGTGTTAGTTCACGTATTTCATATAGATAACACTGTGCTCGTGCACAAGAAGTTATCTGGGAGCAGGCATTGATTGGCTAGACTGCAAGTCTGTCAAAAGAACTGAAAAAAGGGGCAGTTTGCAGAGGCTTAGATACAAGATAATCACAGAGGTTTAAAGTATATTATTATAACTGTGTTGGTTATGCAAAACTGGGAAATGGGTAATAAAGGGATTATCTATCTTTTAAAACCATAAAAATTCTGGTGTAGACTGTCTCCACTCCAACTTAAAATGAAATGGGAACATGCAGTTTGAAAAATGCCACAAGATGGCATATGGGTAGGAATTGTAGGTATCGGTATAAATATCGGTGCATTTGCACGAGTACAAGTACTCATGCAAATACTTGGTATCGGCACCGATACTAGTATCGATATATATATATATATATATAATATAAAAAATATTGGTCAGTATTGCTACAGACTTGAAAAAGGAAGACACGCTTCCGAAAGCTTGTCATCTATAAAATGTATAGTTAGTCCAATAAAAAAGTATCATTGCTCAATGCAATACTCTTGTTATTTTGAGATATAGATTATATATCTATATAGAGCGATAAGCAGTCTATTTAAAAAACAACAAAAAACAACTCCCTAACAGTAAAAAAAACAACCACCAACCAAACCCCCCAAAATAAAAAACTAACACTAAAAAACCTAAACTACCCATTGCCCCTAAAGGGGCATTTGTATGGGCATTGCCCTTAAAAGGGCAATCAGTTTTTTTCCAGCCCATTAAATCCCTAATCTTTAAAATAAAAAAACAGCAAAAATAAAAAAAAATCCTAACACTAAGCCCCAAATAGGTACTCACCGTTCCTGAACTCCGATGGAGAAGGTCTTCTTCTCAGCTGCTCCATCATCTTCTATCTTCATCCGGAGCGAAGGCGGTGCGGAGCGGAGGTGCAGAGCTGTGGATCCTCAGCGGCGGTCCTCAGTGGCAGCACGGAGCAAAGGTGTGGAACAGGTGTCTCTCCCGACGCATGGATCCTCAGTGGCGGTCCTCGACGGCATGGAGGCTCCTCTTCATCCGATGTTTGTCGTACACTAAAGATTGAATACAAGGTACTGCAATCAATTTGGGGTACCTTGCATTCCTATTGGCTGAATGTCTGAAATCAGTTAATAGGATTAGAGCTACTGAAATCCTATAGGCTGTTCAAGTCAAGGGAAAAGAAAAACACAAGCGCCCACAACGGACCTCTAAGGGAAAAACTTTTAATGTAAAGTAAAATTGCACGTACAAGATAAAAACAAAACAATAGCAATAGTGATTAGTGTCAAAGTATGCAGCTCCTTTGCTGGACCGTTTCGATCTTGAACTTAAAGGCTCCTGTTAAAATCCTTATTTCATCACCGATCTGGTGTACGGATTATTTCCCAGGGCTGGTTCACTTCTCACGGACTGGTTGGCGTTGCTGCGGTGACCCTCTGTTCCTCAACGTGTTTCATCTGGGAGCGCCCAGCCTTTTTCAAGAGTTATGTTTACAGAGCTACTAAATTTAGCTCTTAAATAGTCATGGTTTGAAACTCCTGGTTTTCCTGCTGGGCCCTAATTGGCTGAAAGGCGTCCAATCCCAAATCTCAGCTCGGACGCGCCCCTAAATACAAAGTTAATTGTTATACTTGTCAGTCTTACATCTCTGTTATAGTTGTATATGTTACATAGTTGCCAAAATATCTATTAACACCATATCAGGAAGTATATTCTTTACACCGGTACTATGGTTATGTTACAATTGTCCTTTATACACAGTATTGGAACATATTTAGAAATATTATATCTATACTATTACAAATTATTCTGAATATGTTCCGCTATACCAACTACCTAAAATTTACACTCATATCATCGAGATTTAGATATTAGTGGAGAACTATGGGTAATATAATTTATCTATTTTACGTATTTTACATCATTAAGAGAATATTTGTTGATGTCTGATTATATATATATATATATATATATATATATATATATATATATATATATATCTCATATACTAATAAAACTGTCCTATGGATCCCCTCATTACATAAGGGCCTGTAGATCTAAATCTATATTTAGTCCCTTTTCGTTCGCTATTTGTAGGGTGTTTAATTCATGGATCCAATATGTTTCTTTTTGTCTAAGTGTCTTTAATCTATTGTTAGTAGAGTTGAGAGCTACCCAATCAAGTACCATTACTTCTAAACTACAAGGATTGGAGTTGTGATATATCTTAAAGTGTTCAGGTACACTATGTGTGTCTAATTTGTTTTTGATTTTATTTCAATGTTCACCAAATCTCATTTTTACCATTCTTTTCGTTCTTCCTATATAAAAACATTTGCATTCGCATGTAAGCAAATACACCACATATGTTGATTTACAAGTAAATTTCTGCTTGACCTTGTACTCTTTAGTATTATTACTGTCCTTAAAAAGGTATCTCCCTTAATAATATGCTTACACATACCGCACTTATTATGATTACAAGGCCATGTTCCATTAGATCTCACTAGCCAATTTTTGCTGGGACTATTCCTGGCATTAACTTTGTTGACAGGTCTTAGTTTAGAGGGGGCTAGAATATTCTTAAGATCCTTATTTTTTTAAAAAACTACTGAGGGTCTTGGAGGCAGTATCCTACCTAAAACATGGTCACTAATGAGCACACTCCAATGTTTGTTAGGATATTTTTTATATCCTTGCTTCCCTGGCTATACGTAGTAATAAACCGTATCTCATCTAGTGAGTTAGATTTATTTTTATTTGTAGTGGTAAGCATGTCTGATCTATTCATAGCATGAACTCTGTTTTTGACATCCTTAATCAGATGTTGTTTATATCCTTTTTCTAAAAACCTTTCATCCAATACTTGGGCCTCGCTTTCATAGTCTGATTGATGGGTGCAATTTCTATTTATCCTTCGGTACTGTCCCAAAGGAATGTTATTTTTCCACCTCTGTAAATGACCACTCTTGGCATGTAGGAAGCCATTCTTGTCAGTAGGCTTTCTATAGTTTTTAACTGCTACCTTCCTATCTTTATCCACATAGAGCAATAGATCTAGAAATTCTATTTTGTTTTTTTGAACATTACTAGTAAATATTAGATTCATAGAATTATTATTTATGAATGTTATAAATTGGTCCACTATTTCTTCTGGTCCCTGCCATATAATAATAATAATATCATCTATGTATCTATAGTAGCATACTAGATGTTCGCCAAAAGGGTTGTGTTCCCAAATATAATCATTCTCAAATTTGTCCATATAAAGGTTAGCATATGATGGGGCAAAAGTCGTCCCCATCGCTGTACCTTGAGTTTGAACATAGAACTGTGAGTCAAATTTAAAATAAATTATGAGATAGAATATACCCTATCCCTGCTAAGATGAAATGTATTTGTACTTTTGAAAGTGAACTTCTATTCATGTTTTCCTCTATTGCTTTCACTCCTAATTTGTGAGGTATGCATGTGTATAATGCTACAATGTTGCATGTAATCCACCTGTATGTATCCTCCCATTTTAAACCTTCGAATTTCCTTATAGTTTGAGTGGTGTCATTTATGAAGAAGGACTTGGTGTTCCTAACTAGTGGTTGTAAAAAAGTGATCAATGTATGTAGACAGATTGCTAGTGAGAGACCCAATACCTGAAATTATTGGTCTTCCAGGGGGGTCTATCAAGGCTTTATGGACCTTTGGGAGATGATAGAAAGTCAGAACACTGGTGTTTCTTTCTAATATGAAATAATATTCATCATTATTGATGGTATCAGATTTTGCTTTGGTAAGGATTTCTTGTAATTTTTTACTATAAGTACTAGTTGGATCAAAGTTAATCTTTCTATAGGTGTTTTTATCATTTAAGATTCTATAGGCCTCTTTTAAATAATCGGCCCTATCTTGCACAACCACCCCACTTCCTTTATCTGCTGATCTAATAATCAATTCAGTATCTTTTTTTTTAGATTGGACAGTATCTTTCTATCTCCAAAAGATAAATTGTCATTAAATTGGTTCACCCATGTACCTTTATTTTGCTCCCAAATCTTATTTAGGTCACTGCTCACTAGTTTATTAAAAACCTTTATATATTCCCCTTGGGCTCCCACTGGGTAAAATGTAGATGATCTTTTAAATGAGGTATGTGCAATCGGATCTTGCTTTTCAATTTCCTCGTCATAGATGCTAAGGGAGGACAGTGAGATATCGGATTGATTTGTATTGTCTAGAGTATGGATAGTACTATCTTCTCCTAATCTTTCCAGTATTTGTATACTGTCTAGATCATTACTATCTACAGAGATGCTGGCCTCCATTATTATGGGTATTTGATGAAATATCGTTTGAGTGTCATTTTACGGATATATTTTTGAAGATCAATATATGTCTCAAATTTATTTGGAGCTGCTTTTGGGGTGAAATTGAGACCCTTAGCTAAAATATTGATTTCTTGGCTATTAAGTTTTCTTTTAGTGAGATCATAAACATTTTCTTTATTCCTTTCTAGTATTTTCTTCTTATATCTCGTTCTCTGAACACTTCGTCCTCCTCTAGTTCCTCGCTTTTTTCTTTTTTGAGGTGTCACATTGGCTAAAGGGTGGGGCTCTGATCCGACTCTGTATTCAAAAAAATTATAATCATAATAAGTGCAGTATGTGTAAACATATTATTAAGGGAGATACCTTTAAGGACAGTAATAATACTAAAGAGTACAAGATCAAACAGAAATTTACCAACATATGTGGTGTATTTGCTTACATGCAAATGTTTTTAAATAGGAAGAACGAAAAGAATGGTAAAAAATGAGATTTGGTGAACATTGGAATAACATCAAAAACAAATTAGTCACACATAGTGTACCTGAACACTTTAAGATATATCACAACTCCAATCCTTGTAGTTTAGAAGTAATGGTACTTGATTGGGTAGCTTCCAACTCTACTAACAATAGATTAAAGACATTAGACAAAAAGAAACATATTGGATCCATGAATTAAACACCCTACAAATAGCAAACGAAAAGGGACTAAATATAGATTTAGATTTCCAGGCCTTTATGTAATGAGGGGATCCATAGGACATTTTTATTATTATATAATATATACTATATATGCCAGACATCAACAAATATTCTCTTAATGATGTAAAATAGATAAATTATAGTACCCGTAGTTCTTCACTAATATCTAAATCTTGATAATATGAGCGTAAATTTTAGGTAGTTGGTATAGCGGAACATATTCAGAAAAAGTTGTAATAGTATAGATATAATATTTCTAAATATGTTCCAATACTGTGTATAAAGGACAATTGTAACATAACCATAGTACCAGTGTAAAGAATATACTTCCTGATATGGTGTTAATTTAATATTTTGGCAACTGTGTAACATATACAACTATAACAGAGATGTATGACTGACAAGTATAACAATTAACTTTGTATTTAGGGGCACGTCCGAGCTGATCTGAGATTTGGGATTGGACGCCTTTTATCCAATTAGGGCCCAGCAGGAAAATCGGGAGCTTCAAACAATGACTATTTAAGAGCTGAATTTAGTAGCTCTGTAAACATACCTCTTGAAAAAGGCTGGGCGCTCCCAGATGAAACGCGTTTAGAAACAGAGGGTCACCGCAGCAACGCCAACAAGTCCGTGAAAAGTGAACCTGCCCTGGGAAATAATCCGTACACCAGAACGGTGATGAAATAAGGATTTTAACAGGAGCCTTTAAGTTCAAGATCGAAACGGTCCGGCAAAGGAGCTGCATACGGTGACACTAAATCACTATTGTTTTGCTTTTATCTTGTACGTGCACTTTTATATAGCGCAATTTTACTTTACATTAAAACTTTTACCCTTAGAGGTCTGTTGTGGGCTCTTGTGTTTTTCTTTTCCCTTGTTCTACAATGCCAGCACTTCGGGAGTTGTTCTACAGGAAACCAACAACACAAAGCTTCAGCCCGTAATAAAACACTACAGTGGGGTCTCTGAGGATACTACAAGGTGGATCAAGATTTCTCTATAAATAGATCCCCACTTGCGTCTCAGACTAACAATTAGTCCCCCGCTTTTAAGGTCGGTGTTGTGCATTTTTGCATCTTGGATTATAATTACATTCAGCATACAGGAGTACATAATTGTGTATGAGACAGTGGACATTTCGATCTAAGCATTTCGGACATACTTTTAGACTGCTTTTGAGAGTCCGCAATACATAAGTTTTATTATAATCCTATGTATTCTTGTTTTAAATATTATATGATGGCCACAATGGAATTATTCATATAGTGGCAGGATCCTTGGATATATCTATAGAGGGTAGCGCAACAGTTTCTATGTCACTTGTAGCTGTTCAAGTCAGCCAATAAGATTTCAAAATCTCGGCCAATAGGAATGCAAGGTACCCAAATAAATATGGGGTACCTTGCATTCAATCTTTAGTGTGTGACGGACGATCGCATGAAAAGGAGCCTCTACGCCACTGAGGACTGCCACTGAGGATCCACCCATCGAGGAAGCCAGCTCCGCGTCGCCTTCTCTCTGGATGAAGATAGAGCCGCCTGGAAGACCTTCTCTGCCAAACTTCAGGAATGGTGAGTACCTATTTGGGGCTTAGTGTTGGGATTGTTTTTTTTTTTTTTTTTTAATTGTTTTTTTTAAGATTAGCTGGAAAAGAGCCGATTGCCCTTTTAAGGGCAATGCCCATACAAATGCCCCTTTAGGTGCAACGGGGACTTCAGTTTTTTTAGTGTTAGTTTTTTATTTTGGGGGTGAGAGGTTACTGTTAGGGGGTTAGTAATTTTTAAATGTAAAAGAGCTGTTTAACTTAAGGCAATGCCATACAAAAGGCCATTTTAAGGGCTATTGGTAGTTTAGGGGTGTTTTTATTTTGGGGGGCTTTTTTATTTTCATAGGGATTAGGTCTATTTTTTTATTTTAGCTAATTTTGTTTATTTTTTTCTGTAATTTTAGAGTTTTTTTTATTTTTTGTAATTTTAGATTATTTTTTGTAATTTAATGTTAGGTTTAGTATTGGTGTTAATTTAGGGGGTGTTAGGTTGCTTAGTAATTAAATTAGTTATTTGCATTGTGGGGGGTTGGCGGTTTAGGAGTTAATAGGTTAATTAGGTTTATTGTGATGTTGGGGGTTGGCGGTTTAGGGGTTAATTATGTTTATTGTGGGGGGTTGGTGGTTAAGGGGTTAATATTTTATTTTCTGTTATTTGCAGATTAGGGGTTAATTACTTTATTATTTTGCGACGTGGGGGATTGCGGTTTAGGTGTTTGTTAATACTTTGTGTGGGAGGTAATGTTTTTTTGTTATACTTCGTGCGGGCGGCTACGTGTTTTTTTTTTTTTTTCGTGCAGGCGCATGCCTTATTAAAAAAAAAAATGTTTAAGGCTTTGGGTTTGCCAATGCTGCATCCAGGTGGATTCCGAAAATGGCAGTGGATTCTTCCACCACCCTGCCATTTTCTGAATCCACCCGAATGCGGTCCAGGTGGATTCATTTGGCTGTGCGCGCATCATTCCTTTGAGGATGTGTGCGAATATATACAAGCAATGAAAGTAAGGTAAAGGGACTGCAGAGGAATATGTATATGTTAAGCCACCATGTGGATATCTATTCCATTCAACCCCTATAAAAGCTTCATAAACAGTTCGCTGTAAAAAGCCAGAATGTCCAGTCACAAAATGTGCAAAAACCCCTCAAGCAATTTGTACAGAGATAACGTTCATCAAAGCAAAATCGTGAGTTTCATCTAAGGCAACTGCGGATGCATCACCCTTATGCATGCGATGCAGCAGTGTAACAGGATATCTATGGTAATCCCCGAACAGCTTATAGCTGTGTAACTCACCGCTCTTGCTTGTAGTCACAAACTTTCAACTTATGTTGGGAAATCCTGTCGTGTGCTTCGTTGTCCACGGCGTCTAGAGCAGCCCTGATGCCACAATCCAGCCGGTTCCGGTCATGTGATGAGCATCGGGCGTCACAGCCAATGGGATCCGTTTGCCTACCAGGAGGCTTGCCAAAATCAACGTAGGAGGGGATGCACAGTGTAGAGAGGTGAAGGGGGAGTGGAATAGAGGCACGCTCCTGAAGCAGCCCAGAGTGCTGGAAATGTATAGCCAAAAACAAAAAATGATATCCAGGCTGCAAAATTAAAACAAAGTCTTTATTGAATTCCACTTGGGATAAAAAATGATGAGACAGGGGGATCCAGCATAACAGTGTAACCAAAAAAGCTCCGCTAACATGTTTCGGTGAAAACATGTTAGCGGAGCTTTTTTGGTTACACTGTTATGCTGGATCCCCCTGTCTCATCATTTTTTATCCCAAGTGGAATTCAATAAAGACTTTGTTTTAATTTTGCAGCCTGGATATCATTTTTTGTTTTTGGCTATATATATATATATATATATATATATATATATATATATATATATATATATATATATATACACACACACACATATATATATATATATATATATATATATATATATATACACACACATATACACACACACACATATACATACATACATACACACAGTATATATATATATATACACATACATACATACATACACACACACAGTATATATACACATACACACACACACACACACTGTAAAGCTTGGAGACATATATGTGACAAAATCTAAACTATTGTGCATATTTCGCTCATCCTGTTTTTAAATATACAGCTGTTCATTCCTAATGACAACGTTTCCAGAAAATCTACTTGTATCAATGGCAGTTTTGACAGAATTTCAAGGATATTTGACTAAAATGACTCACCAGCTGCATCTAGAAGTATTTTTTTTGTGTGTAGCGCGGTTAAAGAAGAGGCATGTGACACAAATCAGGGCCACTAGAAAAATGCATAAAAAAATACATAGCAACAGATAAAGGAAGTGCAAACATTCCCTGAACTATCACTGGGGGTTAACCAACTCTAAATGACTTAACAACTTGAGCAGTGCCAGGATTCCAGCACCAGTTTAAGTAAAAAGTGATCACTGCCAAGTAGGTAAAGTGAAATGATAAATAGGTCATAATTAAAAGGGACACTGAGGGTATGGCATATATTGCCGTACTACTTTTAAAACATAAAATTCTAACTATTCCCTCAGAATAACCAATGCATAAAAACTACATTATGTATGTACACACCAGAAAATGGTTAAATGTTGTCTATGTTCTTCTTATCAGGTACACCAACTTGCCTCATATGTAACTTCCCTCCTTATGAACTGTGTGTATTTCCGCTGCTAAATGTGTCATGTGATGAATATGTTGTTATGTGGTTTTTGCACTTTATTTTTCAATAAAAATCTACTGGTAAAAAAAAAAAAAAAAAAAAAAAAAAAAAAAAAAAAAAAGGGACACTGAACCCAAATCTTTTCGTTTGTGATTTCAAATTTACTCCTATTATCAATCATTATCAATTGTGTTCAGTATCCCTTTAATGGCAAATTAATGTCTTTATATAAGCTATGTTTGCATAATCAGTCTTCCTAATTAGTGGGAACCTACCTTTGCACCTCAAAGTCCTGTCTCATGATTGCCCAAACCATAACTACAAGCCATCCTATCCATGCCTCCTAGGATGTCCAAGCCATACCCTCAGCTTATCCAAATCATGGCTCCTGGCAACCCTCCTGTGTCCTCCGGCTGCCCAAACCGTGCCCTCTGTGGCTACCCAAACCATACCTTCTGACTGCACAAGCCAGGTCTATTGGACACCCAAAAAATGCCTACATACCATAGGTTTTTGAGCATAAGATTTTTTTAGTGAACATAGAACAATTTTTTGCATTTAAAATTTGTTAAAACATGAGATTTTTTTCTTCTTAAAAATCTAATTTTCATGATGGTGGTGGTCATTTCTTGTCACCAAAAGTATGTGGGAGTTGCCCTCATCAGTCAATAAGTATCTGATATTCAGCTGTGTACAAGCAGCATACATAGTCTGTTTCATTATTCATTAAACTTTTATCATATAAAACAAATTAACATGTTTAATTATTGATCTTTTATATAGCTAAACCTTTTTTTAATGTAATGTCAATTTAAAAGGACAGCTGAGCCACACCCAAAATGTTTTGCAGCGGGTGGATTTGATATAAATCAAAATTTATTTAAACCATGAATTAAATCACAATTGAAATTACTAGTCAGTAAGACCGATTTAAATCATGGTTTTCATTTTTAGAATACATTGTTTTTCTAGTTATATCAGAACATAACTAATTTGGTTATATATCATTAGATAAGCATAGATAGATCATTGTTCACCTTCCAATAATTTCATTCATTTCAATCTCCAGTTTAATAGGTTAATCATTCATATTTGAATCCACCTGGATGCAGCGTAGGCAAAACCAAGCCTTAAAATTTAAAAAAAAATAATAATAACACCCGCACAAAATAACTAAAAATCAAATAACCGCTCGCAAGAAATAAAAATACGTAACCGCCCGGACAAAGTGAATTAAAAATTTTTAATTTAAAAAAAAACAAAAACTAACCTCCCGCACGAAGTATTAATATAAACCTAAACTGTCAACCCCCACATCGCAAAACAAAGTAATTAACCGCTAATCCGCGAAGAACATAATTAAAATATTAACCCCTTAACCGCCAACCACATCGCAATAACCCTAATATATTAACCCCTAAACTGTCAACCCCACTACAATGCAAATAATTAAATTACTAAGCCCCCTAACCTAACACCCCCTAAATTCCAAAAAATAAAAAAGCCTAACATTACAGAAACAATCAAAAATGTTTTTGTTTTTTTTTAAATACCTAATCCCTATGAAAAGAAAAAAAAGCGCCCCCAAAATAAAACCACTCCCTAATCTAAACTACCAATAGCCCTTAAAAGGGCCTTTGTAGGGCATTGCCCTAAGCTGAACAGCTCTTTTACCTCTAAAAAATACTAAGTCCCCCCCAAACAGTAAAAAAAACCCAACCACCAAACCCGCAAAATAAAACACTAAAAAACAAAATTTATGCTTACCTGATAAATTTATTCCCGGATATGGTGAGTCCACGGTGTCCTCAATTACTGTACAACACTCCTGGCCAGCAGGAGGAGGCAAAGAGCACCACAGCAAAAGCTGTTAAGTATCCCTCCCCTTCCCACAATCCCCAGTCATTCGAACGAAGGAAAAAGGAGAGGAAAAAAAGTGCCCGAGGTTTAGTAAAAAAAAACTAAATTATGCTTACCTGATAAATTACTTTCTTTTACGATATGACGAGTCCACGAATTTCATCCTTACTTGTGGGATATTAACCTCCTGCTAACAGGAAGTGGCAAAGAGCACCACAGCAGAGCTGTATATATAGCCCCTTCCCCTCCACCCTCAGTCATTTGGCCAAAGGTTATAGGAAGAGAAAAGGAAAGGCTAAAAAGGTGCAGAGGTGACTGAAGTTTTCAAAAAATACAATAAACCTGTCTTAAAATAACAGGGAGGGCCGTGGACTCGTCATATCGCAAAAGAAAGTAATTTATCAGGTAAGCATAAATTTAGTTTTCTTTTACAAAGATATGACGAGTCCAAGGATTTCATCCTTACTTGTGGGAAACCAATACCAAAGCAATAGGACACGGATGAAAGGGAGGGACAAGACAGGAACCTAAACAGAAGGCACCACTGTTTGAAGAACCTTTCTCCCAAAAACAGCCTCAGAAGAAGCAAAAGTATCAAATTTGGAAAATTTGGGAAAAGTGTGAAGGGACGACCAAGTCGCAGCCTTACAAATCTGTTCCACAGATGCATCGTTTTTAAAAGCCCATGTGGAAGCCACAGCCCTAGTAGAATGAGCCGTAATTCTTTCAGGAGGCTGCTGTCCAGCAGTCTCATATACCAGGCGGATGATACTTCTCAGCCAAAAAGAAAGAGAGGTAACCGTAACTTTCTGACCCCTACGCTTTCCAGAATAAACAATGAATAATGAAGATGATTGATAGAAATCCTTAGTTGCCTGTAAGTAAAACTTTAAGGCACAGACACTCCTTCTTAGAAGGATTAGGACACAAGGAAGGAACAACAATTTCCTGATTAATATTCTTATTCGAAACAACCTTAGGAAGGAACCCAGGTTTGGTACGTAAAACCACCTTATCAGAATGAAATATGAGATAAGGCGAATCACACTGTAATGCTGAAAGCTCAGAAACTCTTCGAGCAGAAGAAATAGCAACCAAAAACAGAACTTTCCAAGATAATAGTTTAATATCTATGGAATGCATAGGTTCAAACGAAACCCCTTGCAGAACTCGAAGAACTAAATTCAAACTCCAGGGAGGAGTAATAGGTCTAAATACAGGCTTAATTCTAGATAGAGCCTGACAAAAAGACTGAACATCTGATACATTTGCCAAACGTTTGTGAAACTGAATTGACAAAGCTGAAATTTGTCCCTTTAAGGAACTTGCTGATAACCCTTTCTCCAATCCTTCTTGGAGAAAATACAAAATCCTAGGAATCCTAACTTTACTCCATGAGTAACCCTTGGATTCACACCAATAAAGATATTTACGCCATATCTTATGATAGATCTTTCTAGTGACAGGCTTTCTAGCCTGTATCAAAGTATTGATAACTGAATCAGAGAATCCTCGCTTCGATAAAATCAAGCGTTCAATCTCCACGCAGTCAGTTGCAGAGAAATTAGATTTGGATGTTGGAAAGGACCTTGAATGAGAAGGTCCTGTTTCAACTGAAGTTTTCACGGTGGCAGAGAGCACATGTCCACTAGATCCGCATACCAAGTCCTGCGTGGCCACGCAGGCGCTATCAGGATCACTGAATCTCTCTCCTGTTTGATTCGAGCAATCACGCGTGGGAGGAGAGGAAACGGCGGAAACACATAAGCTAGGCTGAACAACCAAGGTACTGCCAAGGCATCTATCAGTTCAGCCTGAGGATCCCTTGACCGGGATCCGTATCTTGGAAGCTTGGCATTCTGATGAGATGCCATCAAATCCAATTCCGGTCTGCCCCATCTGAGAATCAATGAGGCAAATACCTCCGGGTGAAGTTCCCACTCCCCCGGATTAAAAAGTCTGTCGACTTAGAAAATATGCTTCCCAGTTCTCTACCCCTGGGATGTAGATCGCTGACAGATGACAAGAGTGGGCCTCTGCCCAACTGATTATCTTGGATACCTCTATCATCGCTAAGGAACTCCTTGTTCCCCCCTGATGATTGACATATGCCACAGTCGTTATGTTGTCCGACTGGAATCTGATGAATTTGGCCGAAGCCAACTGAGGCCACGCCTGAAGCGTATTGAATATTGCTCTCAGTTCCAGAATATTGATTGGAAGTGAGCCTTCAGGGAGTTCCAAACTGCACCCCAGCCCAGAAGGCAGGCATCTGTTGTCACTATCACTCACGAGGGTCTGCGGAAACAAGTCCCCTGAGACAGATGATCTGGCGACAACCACCAAAGAAGAGTTTCTGGTCTCTTGATCCAGAATTATCTTTGGAGATAAATACGCATAATCCCCATTCCACTGACCGAGCATGCACAGTTGCAGTGGTCTGAGATGAAAGCGAGCAAACGGAACAATGTCCATTGCCGCTACCATTAATCCGATTACCTCCATACACTGAGCCACTGATGGCCGAGGAATGGACAGAAGTGCTCGACAAGCATTCAAAATCTTTGATTTTCTGACCTCCGTCAGAAATACTTTCATGGCTACTGAGTCTATCAGAGTTCCCAGAAAAGGAACCCTTGTCTGTGGAACAAGTGAACTCTTCTCTATGTTCACCTTCCAGCCGTGAGTTCTCAGAAAAGACAACACTGTGTCCGTGTGAGATTTTGTCAGATGATATGTTGACGCCTGAATCAGAATATCGTCCAGATAAGGCACCACCGCTATCCCTTGCGGTCTGAGAACCGCCAAAAGAGACCCTAGAACCTTTGTGAAGATTCTGGGTGCTGTGGCCAACCCGAAAGGAAAAGCCACAAACTGATAATGTTTGTCCAAGAAGGCAAACCTTAGAAACTGATGATGATCTTTGTGGATTGGAATATGAAGGTAAGCATCCTTCAAATCCACGGTAGTCATATATTGACCCTCCTGGATCATTGGCAAAATCGTTCGAATTGTCTCCATCTTGAATGATGGAACTCTTAGAAATTTGTTTAGACACTTGAGGTCCAAAATGGGTCTGAACGTTCCATCTTTTCTGGGGACCACAAATAGGTTTGAGTAAAACCCCTGTCCCAATTTTGGAATAGGACAGATTACTCCCATAGTAAAAAGGTCTTTTACACAGCGTAAGAACGCCTCTCTCTTTATCTGGCATGCAGATAATTTTGAAAGATGAAATCTCCATCTTGGGAGAAAATCCATGAATTCCAATTGATAACCGTGGGTCACTATTTCTAGTGCCCAGGAATCCTGAACATCTCTTGCCCAAGCCTGAGCAAAGAAAGAAAGTCTGCCCCCTACTAGATCGGATCGGGGTCCACCCCTTCATGCTGTTTTGTGGAAGAAGAAGCGGGGGGTCCTCCTTTAAAGTTCCGAAAGAAACGAAAATTATTCACTTTACCCCTCATTTTAACCGACCTATCCTGAGGTAGGGCATGGTTCTTACCTCCTGTAATATCAGAAATTATCTCCTTCAATTCTGGCCCAAAAAGGTTCTTACCTTTAAAGGGAATAGCTAAAAGCTTATGTTTTGATGACACATCAGCAGACCAAGATTTGAGCCACAATGCTCTACGTGCTAAAATAGCAAATCCTGCATTTTTTGCCGCTAATTTAGCAATTTGAAAAGCGGCATCAGTAATAAAAGAATTAGCTAGCTTAAGAGCCTTAATTCTATATAGAATGTCATCTAATGGAGTCTCAACCTTAAGAGATTCTTCTAGAGCCTCAAACCAAAAAGCTGCTGCAGTATTTACTGGAACAATGCAAGCTGTAGGTTGTAAAAGAAATCCCTGATAAACAAATCATTTCTTTAGTAGACCCTCTAATTTCTTATCCATAGGATCCTTGAAAGCACAACTATCCTCAATGGGTATAGTAGTACGCTTAGCTAGGGAAGATATAGCTCCCTCTACCTTAGGGACCATTTGCCACAAGTCCCGATTGGTATCTGATATAGGAAACATTTTCTTAAAATTAGGAGAGGGAGAAAACAGTATACCTGGTCTATCCCATTCCTTACTAATAATTTCCGAAATTCTCTTAGGAACCGGAAAAACATCAGTGTAAGTAGGAACTTCCAAATATTTATCCATTTTACACAATTTCTCTGGAGGAATCACAATAGGATCACAATCATCCAGAGTCGCTAAAACCTCCCTAAGCAACAGGCGGAGATGTTCAAGCTTAAATTTAAAGGACATAGCATCCGAATATGTCTGAGGCAAAACATTCCCTGAATCAGAAATTTCACCCTCAGACAGTAATTCCCTGATCCCCAACTCAGAGCACTGTGAGGGAACATCGGAAATAGTTAATAAAGCATCAGAGGAGCAGTCGCATTTTTCTAGTGCTCCGGGAGAAGAGCTAATAATTTGCCAATTATTGCTTGATTTACACAGCGTCAAGAGCCCACACGGTTTCGTGAATATTAAAGAACATTAACACTAATTTTATTTGATTGCTGTATTAATGACCCCAGGGTCGGAAAAGGACACCTGAGGCCTGTAGTCGTGGCAAACTTACAGGCGGCGCCTCCCCCCCGGATTTTCTGGGGTGTATGACCGGAGCTGTTCTCACAACTACATATTTTTGACACACAAGAGTGCTTGCAACTTCACACAACTTTGCTGTTGACAGTGGACAACTACGCAACATAATAGAAAATATAAAGGCTACCGAACATCACAGCTACCATTAGAGGTAATCCCCTTCCTAACAAATGGGACGCATTTCTTATAAGACTGGAGGGTCTATTTCAACCTCTCATAGAGAAAGCGCTATCTGAGAGTGAGCTGCAGCTTCTTATAGACAGACTTCCAAAGGCTACATCTCCGATGAAAACTACGCAGCAAGCTAAGGGCCACAGATCTGAATCTCACATAAAGCCCACGAGAGTTGTAACCCCCAGTACACAGATGGAAGGGCAGACTTCACAGCGAGCTGGTGCCCTACTTCATATACTTCTACCGGCAGATCATATCGAATGGGCAGACAAAGTTTACCGGGACTCTCCAAGTGCAGAGCGACCTTCCCGACGCGGAGAGATGGGATACAATAGTATGGCCATCAAGCTAAGATGGCGCCCGAAAAAATGGAAGCATTGAGCCGCAGTGGCGGAGGCCACAAAGAAGGCGCAAAAGAACCACTTTACCATCGCCTGAAGGCAGCACATCTATTATACCTGAGCGGGCACAAGTCGAGACTGGTGGAGCCGCCTTGTTGCTTAGGGGGTAGCTCCGGAGGGTCCATGATAGCAGACATCTCAAGTCCCCCGCTATATGGCGATTCTCCAGAAATCTTCAAGACCTGGGCCCTGAGAGATGAAGTAGCACACAGTGAGCCCGGAACCGGCTGTCGGGCGGGGCTGGCTGGAAAACACTTCAGCTTTGCTCTGACCGCGCCGGGTTCGGGATCTAAGGCAGGACATCTATCATTGGGTCTTGCGGTTACCTAACAAAATCTATACGAGACAAGCAGGGATAAGACCCCTAGGACTATAGCTAAGTAACACAAGCTTACCATGTTCTGAGTTAAAGAAAGTTTTGTTCTGTTTGTGAATGTAGTTCTCTAAGCAAAAGTTTTGTTTTGGAATGTTGTTCATTGTGCACATAGGGCTCAAAAATTGTTTATGTGGCATTGTCTGATAAACTCTGCATACCTTAACTCTTATGCACAATAAATGGGTAAAGAAAAACATAATTTATGCTTACTTGATAAATTTATTTCTCTTGTGGTGTATCCAGTCCACGGATCATCCATTACTTGTGGGATATTCTCCTTCCCACAAGGAAGTTGCAAGAGGATCACCCACAGCAGAGCTGCTATATAGCTCCTCCCCTAACTGCCCTATCCAGTCATTCGACCAAAACAAGCAGAGAAAGAAGAAACCATAGGGTGCAGTGGTGACTGTAGTTTAAATTAAAATTTTGACCTGCCTTAAAAAGACAGGGCGGGCCGTGGACTGGATACACCACAAGAGAAATAAATTTATCAGGTAAGCATAAATTATGTTTTCTCTTGTAAGGTGTATCCAGTCCACAGATCATCCATTACTTGTGGGATACCAATACCAAAGCTAAAGTACACGGATGAAGGGAGGGACAAGGCAGGCTTAGATGGAAGGAACCACTGCCTGTAGAAGCTTTCTCCCAAAAATAGCCTCCGAAGAAGCAAAAGTATCAAATTTGTAAAATTTTGAAAAGGTATGAAGCGAAGACCAAGTCGCCGCCTTGCAAATCTGTTCAACAGAAGCCTCATTTTTAAAGGCCCAGGTGGAAGCCACAGCTCTAGTAGAATGAGCTGTAATCCTTTCAGGGGGCTGCTGTCCAGCAGTCTCATAGGCTAAGCGTATTACGCTCCGAAGCCAAAAAGAAAGAGAGGTTGCCGAAGCTTTTTGACCTCTCCTCTGTCCAGAGTAAACAACAAACAGTGTAGATGTTTGGCGAAAATCTTTAGTAGCTTGTAAGTAAAACTTTAAAGCACGGACCACGTCCAGATTATGTAAAATGCATTCCTTCTTTGAAGAAGGATTAGGACACAATGATGGAACAACAATCTCTTGATTGATATTCTTGTTAGAAACTACCTTAGGTAAAAACCAAGGTTTGTACGCAGAACTACTTTATCTGAATGGAAAATCAGATAAGGAGAATCACATTGTAAGGTAGATAACTCAGAGACTCTCCGAGCCGAGGAAATAGCCATCAAAAACTGAACTTTCCAAGATAAAAATTTGATATCAATGGAATGAAGGGGTTCAAACGGAACCCCTTGAAGAACTTTAAGAACCAAGTTTAAGCTCCCTGGGGGAGCAACAGGTTTAAACACAGGCTTAATTCTAACCAAAGCCTGACAAAAAGCTTGAACGTCTGGAACTTCTGCCAGACGCTTGTGCAAAAGAATAGACAGAGCAGAAATCTGTCCCTTTAAAGAACTAGCTGATAATCCTTTTTTCCAAACCCTCTTGGAGAAAGGACAATATCCTAGGAATCCTAACCTTACTCCATGAGTAATTCTTGGATTCACACCAAAAAAAAAGGTATTTACGCCATATCTTATGGTAGATTTTCCTAGTGACAGGCTTCGTGCCTGTATAAGGGTATCAATGACTGACTCGGAGAAGCCACGCTTTGATAAAATCAAGCGTTCAACCTCCATGCAGTCAGTCTCAGAGAAATTAGATTTGGATGATTGAAAGGACCTTGTAGTAGAAGGTCTTGTCTCAGAGGCAGGGTCCATGGTGGAAAGGATGACATGTCCACTAGGTCTGCATACCAGGTCCTGCGTGGCCACGCAGGCGCTATCAAGATCACCAATGCTCTCTCATGTTTGATTTTGGCAATCAGTCGAGGGAGCAAAGGAAACGGTGGAAACACATAAGCCAGGTTGAAGAACCAATGCGCTGCTAGAACCAATTGAGCAAACACCTCCGGATGGAGTTCCCACTCCCCCGGATGAAAAGTCTGACGACTTAGAAAATCCGCCTCCCAGTTCTCTACACCTGGGATATGATTTGCTGATAGGTGGCAAGAGTGAGTCTCTGCCCAGCGAATTATCTTGGAGACTTCTAACATCGCTAGGGAACTCCTGGTTCCCCCTTGATGGTTGATGTAAGCACAGTCGTGATGTTGTCCGACTGAAATCTCATGAACCTCAGGGTTGCTAACTGAGGCCAAGCTAGAAGAGCATTGAATATTGCTCTTAACTCCAGAATATTTATCTCCTCCTGAGTCCACGATCCCTGAGCCTTCAGGGAATTCCAGACTGCACCCCAACCTAGAAGGCTGGCATCTATTGTTACAATTGTCCAATCTGGCCTGCGAAAGGTCATACCTTTGGACAGATGGACCCAAGATAGCCACCAGAGAAGAGAATCTCTGGTCTCTTGATCCAGATTTAGCAGAGGGGACAAATCTGTGTAATCCCCATTCCACTGACTGAGCATGCATAGTTGCTGTGGTCTGAGATGTAGGCGCGCAAATGGCACTATGTCCATCGCCGCTACCATCAAGCCGACTACTTCCATACACTGAGCCACCGAAGGGCGCGGAATCGAATGAAGAACACGGCAAGATTTTAGAAGCTTTGATAACCTGGATTCTGTCAGGAAAATCTTCATTTTTACAGAATCTATCACAGTCCCTAGGAAGGAGACTCTTGTGAGTTGGGATAGAGAACTCTTTTCCTCGTTCACCTTCCACCCATGTGACCTGAGAAATGCCAGAACTATGTCCGTATGTGACTTGGCAATCTGAAAGCTTGACGCCTGTATCAGGATGTCGTCCAGATAAGGGGCCACTTAAGGGGCCACCTTTGTAAAGATTCTTGGAGCTGTAACTACCCGAAGGGAAGAGCCACAAATTGGTAATGCCTGTCCAGAAAGGCAAACCTTAGGAACCGATGATGATCTTTGTGAATCGGTATGTGAAGGTAAGCATCCTTCAAATCCACTGTGGTCATGTACTGACCCTCCTGGATCATAGGTAGGGTGGTCCGAATAGTTTCCATTTTGAACGATGGAACTCTGAGGAATTTGTTTAAGATCTTTAGATCTAAAATGGGTCTGAAGGTTCCCTCTTTTTTGGGAACCACAAACAGATTTGAATAAAAACCCTGTCCCTGTTCCGTCAGTGGAACTGGACAGATCACTCCCATAACTAGGAGGTCTTGCACACGGCGTAAGAATGCCTCTTTCTTTATCTGGTTTACAGATAATCTCGAAAGATGAAATCTCCCTTGAGGAGGGGAAGCTTTGAAGTCCAGAAGATATCCCTGAGATATGATCTTCAACGCCCAGGGATCCTGAACATCTCTTGCCCATGCCTGGGCGAAGAGAGAAAGTCTACCCCTTACTAGATCCATTACCGGATAGGGGGCCGTTCCTTCATGCTGTCTTAGAGGCAGCAGCAGGCTTTCTGGCCTGCTTGCCTTTTTTCCAGGACTGGTTAGGTTTCCAGCCCGGCTTGGATTGAGCAAAAGTTCCCTCTTGTTTTGTAGCAGAGGAAGTTGATGCTGCACCTGCCTTGAAGTTTCGAAATGCACGAAAATTAGACTGTTTGGCCTTTGATTTGGCCCTGTCCTGAGGAAGGGTATGACCCTTACCTCCAGTAATGTCAGCAATAATTTCCTTCAAACCGAATAGGGTCTGCCCCTTTAAGGGAATGTTAAGTAATTTAGACTTTGAAGTCACGTCAGCAGACCAAGATTTAAGCCATAGCGCCCTACGCGCCTGGATGGCGAATCCAGAATTTTTAGCCGTTAGTTTAGTCAAATGAACAATGGCATCAGAAACAAAAGAATTAGCTAGCTTACGTGTTCTAAGCTTGTCAAGTATTTCAGTCAATGGAGTAGCTGTCTGAAAGGCCTCTTCCAGAGACTTAAACAATAACGTCGCAGCAGCAGTGACAGGCGCAATGCATGCAAGAGGCTGCAGGATAAAACCTTGTTGAATAAACATTTTCTTAAGGTAACCTAATTTTTTATCCATTGGATCTGAAAAAGCACAACTGTCCTCGACAGGGATAGTGGTACGCTTTGATAAAGTAGAAACTGCTCCCTCCACCTTAGGGACCGTCTGCCATAAGTCCCGTGTGGTGGCGTCTATTGGAAACATTTTTCTAAAAATAGGAGGGGGGGAAAACGGCACACAGGGTCTATCCCACTCCTTATTAATAATTTCTGTAAACCTTTTAGGTATTGGAAAAACATCAGTACACACCGGCACTGCATAGTATTTATCCAGTCTACACAATTTCTCTGGTACTGCAATTGTGTCACAGTCATTCAGAGCAGCTAACACCTCCCCAAGCAATACACTGAGGTTCTCAAGCTTAAATTTAAAAGTAGAAATATCTGAATCAGGTTTCCCCGAATCAGAAACGTCACCCACAGACTGAAGCTCTCCTTCCTCAGCTTCTGCATATTGTGACGCAGTATCAGACATGGGCCTTAAGGCATCTGCGCGCTCTGTAATACGGCTAACCCCAGAGCTATCACGCTTTCCTCTGAATTCAGGCAGTCTGGCTAATACCGCTGACAGGGTATTATCCATGATTGCCGCCATGTCCCGCAAAGTAATCGCTATGGGCGTCCTTGATGTACTTGGCGCCATTTTAGCGTGAGCCCCTTGAGCGGGAGTCAAAGGGTCTGACTGACACGTGGGGAGAGTTAGTCGGCATAACTTCCCCCTCGCCAGAATACTCTGGTGATAAATTTTTTAAAGATAAAAGCTGATCTTTATTGTTTAAAGTGAAATCAATACATTTAGTACATATTCTCATATGGGGTTCCACCATGGCTTTTAAACATAATGAACAAGGAGTTTCCGCTATGTCAGACATGTTTATACAGACTAGCAATGAGACTAGCAAGCTTGGAAAACACTTTACATCAAGTTAAACAAGCAATATAAAAAACGTTACTGTGCCTTTAAGGGAAACAAATTTTGCTAAAATTTGAAATAACAGTGAAAAAAGGCAGTTAAACTAACGAAATTTTTACAGTGTATGTAACAAGTTAGCAGAGCATTGCACCCACTTGCAAATGGATGATTAACCCCTTAAAACAAAAAACGGATTAACAAATTAAAAAAAAAAAGTTTTTTTCAAACAATCACAACTGCCACAGCTTCACTGTGGCTTTACCTTCCTCAATATATGACTTTTGAAGCCTTTTGAGCCCTTCAGAGATGTCCTAAAGCATGCAGGGGACTGCTGAATGTCTGTCTGTAATTTTAACTAGGCCCCTCCCACTCATATTACAACAGTGGAAAGCCTCAGGAAACTGTTTCTAGGCAAAAATCAAGCCAGCCATGTGGAAAAAACTAGGCCCCAATAAGTTTTATCACCAAAGCATATATAAAAACGATTAAACATGCCAGCAAACGTTTTATATTGCACATTAATCAGAGTATATACCTCTGATAGCAAGCCTGATACTAGTCGCTATTAAATCACTGTATTTAGGCTTAACTTACATTAATCCGGTATCAGCAGCTTTTTTCTAGCAAATTCCATCCCTAGAAAAACTTAAACTGCACATACCTTATTGCAGGATAACCTGCACGCCATTCTCCCTCTGAAGTTACCTCACTCCTCAGACATATGTGAGAACAGCAGTGGATCTTAGTTACTTCTGCTAAGATCATAGAAAAACGCAGGCAGATTCTTCTTCTAAATGCTGCCTGAGATAAAATAGTACAACTCCGGTACCATTTAAAAACAATAAACTTTTGATTGAAGAAAAAACTAACTATATTACACCACTTTCCTCTTACTACCTCCAGCTATGTTGAGAGCTTGCAAGAGAATGACTGGATATGGCAGTTAGGGGAGGAGCTATATAGCAGCTCTGCTGTGGGTGATCCTCTTGCAACTTCCTGTTGGGAAGGAGAATATCCCACAAGTAATGGATGATCCGTGGACTGG
Organism: Bombina bombina; assembly: GCF_027579735.1. Taxonomy (NCBI): domain Eukaryota; kingdom Metazoa; phylum Chordata; class Amphibia; order Anura; family Bombinatoridae; genus Bombina; species Bombina bombina. Next base: position 807,177,072 of record NC_069503.1, read on the forward strand.
ATACACCTTACAAGAGAAAGTAGAACCAACAGTGGGACGATTGCATCACATATATTTATTTTAACTGGAGCTTTCAAACAGTATGTTGTTATGCAGTGCCCTCATCCTTCCTCAAACTATGTAAATAGGTGTGCGTCATGGGGGTTAGTGGGGGGCCCCTGGGTAGACACTGTTCAAGCCATACAGAAGGAGGGGAACTTGAAATTACGAAAAACAAAGCCAATGGGTGTTGCAGATTTACACAAGCTGTCTAGACTAGCGGTCTGCGGCCGGGACTGTGGGATAGACACAGCGAGTACAGCTTTTGACACCCATGATAATACTACCAACTTTAGGCATATATATATATATATATATACTTTATCAAGATAGCAATTCACCCATAGTTAACCACCCTTCTCCTTTTCGTTTATTCTTTTTCTTTAAATATGGTAACCCAACCTTTACTCCCAATCTGAGCCTACAGATCAACTCGCACCAACGGAGCTTAGTTTATCCCAAAGGGTTTGCACGATTTTCCTAGAAAAAAATGCAGTAGTTTCTAATTTTTACACTATCAGGTCACAACAGTGTATTTTACTAATCTATATTGCAACTGTTCAAGGGTTAATAGAATGTGTCAAGATGTTATGCACATACACTATGTTCAGCTCTGGTCTTAGTATCTGGACTATAACTTGTTTATATCATATATGCAATGATTTTATTAATGAAAGATACTTTTTAGTTCTTTGCATTATAATATCCCCTGGACTCTAGCTATATCGCATGAAAGGTCCAAGAGTGACCTAATATATTAAATATGGGGAAGAAAAATGAGGACTCTAAAGTAAAATATCTACTCTTGCTATAAATGGAAGAAATTATCTTGCACACTGTTTATAAATGTTGTATGTTTTCTATCCTCAATAAAAAATATTTAAAAAAAAAAAAAAAAAAAAAAAAGCAGCAGAGGATTCAGTATTTACATTATTAATACCTGACCTACTGTGTTACCCTGTAACACTGGTAATTTAGACAATACCTCTGTAAGGGTAGTTGACATAACTGCAGCCATCTCCTGCAGAGTAAAGGAATTAGACGCACTAGAAGTACTAGGCGTCGCTTATGTGGGTGTTAAAGGTTGTGATACTTGGGGAGAATTGGATGGCATATCCTGATTCTCTTCAGACTGAGAATCATCCCTAGGCACACTTACTTTATTTAAAATATGCTTTTTACATTGTAAAGCCCTTTCAGTACAAAAGTTACACAATGTTAGAGGGGGTTGCACAATAGATTCTAAACACATAGAACAATGAGAAACCTCAATGTCAGACATGTTTAACAGACTAGTAATACCACAAAAGTCGTTTAAACACTTATTTATAGCATAAAGTAAACATTTGAAAAAACGTGTACTGTGTCTTTAAGAAAAGAAAAAGTGAACAATTTTTCCAAAATGCACAAAAAACGTTAAATTTAACTTAATATCGTTGGTTAATCCAAAAATTGCTGCACCCAGAAGCAAGGGGAGAAATAAGGCTATAGAAGTACTTATATCAACATGTAGTCAAAAGATAGATAAAAATACACTCTGCACCTCGCCACAGCTCTGGCCAGCTACACAGTCCAGGAGCCACCGAGTTAATGTTTGCTGCTGCTGCTAAGCCTGAAGAAATTGTGCCAAAATAGGCTCCGCCCCTTAAGGTCAAAAGTCAGAGTAGGCCCAAACACCACCACATGGAAATGCAGTTTTGCACTAAAGTAAAAATACACACACAATTATAACCCTCAAGCATAAAACGAATAAGTTTTAAGTGCCAAAAATAAAAAACATAAAACATTGTTTTTTATATTGTCTCCCATGTCACATAATGCCCAAATATCAACAAATGATAAATATAAAATAGGGACTCCAGTAACAACCCTCTTATTAAAATAGGTTTTACTGCTTACCCCATTCCCATACAGGAATATAATGCCAGCCAGTTCTGATACACCAAGTCTCCTCAGAAAAAAGGCTGCACATACCTTAATGCTGCTTGTAGCATGAAACTGGTCTCCACACTGAAGATGTCTCATGGTTACCTTCAGAAGTCTTGTGGGAACCAGCGTGGATCTTAGTTACCTCAGGGCAGAAATCTTTTTCCATATCCCCCTGAGGAAAATAGTACGCACCGGTACCATTTAAAATAAAAAAACTTCTTGATTGAAGAAACTAAAACTAACACCTCACTTTACCATGTCTTCTTAGTATAACACAGGCAAAGAGAATGACTGAGGGTGGAGGGGAAGGGGAGGGGCTATATATACAGCTCTGCTGTGGTGCTCTTTGCCACTTCCGGTTAGCAGGAGGTTAATATCCCACAAGTAAGGATGAAATCGTGGACTCGTCATATCTTTGTAAAAGAAAAGGCTGTATTTAAAATGCAGGGCAGGGCAGGGCCGTGGACTCCCCATATCAGGAAAGAAAACAAAATTTATGCTTGCCTTATAAATTTCTTTCCGGAGATATGGCGAGTCCACGGCTTCCTCAATTACGGTTGGGAACCAATACCCAAGCTAACGGACACTGAGGACTAGGGAGGGACAAGATGGGTAGACCTAAACAGAAGGCACCACTTCTTGAAGAACCTTGAAGAACCTTAATCCCAAAAGAAGCCTCAGACGAGGCAAAAGTATTGAATTTGGAAATTTGGAAAAAGTAACCAAAGAGGACCCAGTTGCAACCTTGCAAATCTGTTCCACAGAAGCTGCATTTTTTTAAGCCCAAGAAGAAGAAACAGCCCTAGTGGAATGAGCGGTGATTCTGTCCAGTAGTCCCATATGCCAAACGAATAATACTTCTCAACCAGAGGGAAAGAGAAGTAGCAGTAGCTTTCTGACCTTTAAGTTTCCCAGAAAAACAAACAATGCAGAACACTGGCGAAAATCCTAAGTCGTCTGCAAATAAAATTTAAGAGCACGCACAACATCTAGATTATGCAAAAAACGTTCCTTATGACAGGAAGTATTAGGACAGAGAGAAGGAAAAACAATTTCCTGATTAATATTTCTATCCGAAACAACCTTAGGAAGAAAACCAAACTTGGTACGAAGAACTGCCTTATCTGCATGAAATATGAGATAAGGTGAATCGCACTGCAAAGCTGAGAGTTCCGAAACTCTCCGAGCAGAAGAGATAGCAATAAGAAACAGAATCTTCCAAGATAACAACTTAATATCTATGAAACGCATTGGCTCAAACGGAGCCTGTTGCAAAACTTTAAGAAGGTTAAGACTCCGAGGTGGAGCAACAGATTTAAAACACAGGCCTGAAAAAAAGATTGCACATAGGGCACGCCTGCCAGTTGTTTGAAGGGTCAGACTGCGGCTCTATTTTGCTGCACAAAGCACTTACAAACAAACCCTTCTCCAGACCTTCCTGGAGAAAAGATAAAAGCCCTTGGATTCACACCAATAAAGATATTTACTCCATATTTATTCCATATCTTATCGTAAATTTTCCTAGTAACAGGCTTACGAGCCTGAATCATGGTCTCAATGACCAACTCAGAAAAAACAGGCTTAGACAGAATAAAGCGTTCAATCTCCAAGCTTCAGAGAAATGAGATTTGGATGAAGGAAGGGACCCTGAAGTAGAAGGTCCTTCCTCAGGGGTAGTCTCCACGGTGGCAGAGACGACATTTCCACTAGGTCTGCATACCAGATCCTGCAAGGCCACGCTGGAGCTATTAGAATCTCTCCTGTTTGATACAAGCAATGACTCGTGGAAGGAGAGGAAACTGAGGAAATAGGTATGCTATCCTGAAGTTCCAAGAAACTGCCAGAGCATTTATCAGGAAGGCCTGAGGATCCCTTGACCTTGAACCGTACTTGGAAGCTTGGCGTTCTGTTGAGACGCCATCAGATCCAACTCCGGTATCCCCTATTTGTTGTTTAACCTGGAGAACACCTCCGGATGGAGTTCCCACTCCCCGGGATGAAAAATCTGTCTGCTTAAGAAATCCCCTTCCCAGTTGTCCACTCCTGGAATTTAGATGTCAGAAAGACAACAATTGTGAGTTTCCGCCCACTGAATGATCCGAGCCACCTCCCTGGTGGTTGATGTAAGCCACCGAGGTTATGTTGTCTGACTGGAACCTGATAAACTGGGCGAAAGCCAGTTGAGGCCAAGCCATCAAGGCATTGAAGATCGCTCTCAACTCCAATATGTTTATGGGGAGAGCAGATGCCTCCTGAGACCAAAGTCCCTGCGCCTTCAATGAGTCCTAGACTGCTCCCCAGCCCATCAGACTGGCGTCCGTGGTCACAATCACCCATTAAGGTCTCTGAAAGCATGTCCCAGAGACAGATGTTCCTGAGACAGCCACCACTGAAGAGAGTCCCTTGTTGACTGATCTAGAGCTATCTTCTGAGACAGCATAACCCCTGTTCCATTGATTGAGCATGCATAACTGTAGCGCTCTCAAATGGAATCGAGCAAAAGGAACTATGTCCATAGAAGCCACCATCAGACCAATTACCTCCATACATTGGGCCACTGATGGCCGTACAGCAGACTGTAGAGATAGGCAAGACGAAAGAATCTTGGATTTTCTGACTTTTGTCAGAAATATTTTTCATTATTAGGGAATATACAATTGTTCCTAGGAAGACCACCCTTGTAGCCGGAAAATGGGAACGCTTTCCCAAATTCACCTTCCATCCGTGAGCGTGACGAAAAGACAACAAGATCTCTCTAAGATTTTGCAATGTTGAAAAGATGGCGACTGAACCAGAATGTCATCCAAATAAGGCGCCACTGCAATTCCC